>NC_056744.1:590123983-590263983 GCF_019279795.1 Protopterus annectens
TCAGAATGGATTTTAAAACTACCAGAAATTGTAGGCATTAATGGTGCCTCAACATTTAAAAATTGAAATAACTGTACTGAAATAATTTGCTGCCAGTATAAATCTTGCACCACAGCCTTAATGTGTGCATACACTATGTGGATCTCATCATACCACAGCATTAATGTGTGCATACACTATGTGGATCTCATTGCACCACAGCCTTAACGTGTGCATTCACTATGTGGATCTCATTCATGGATACACTAGTATAGTACCTACTATCACTGAGCAGTAAAACCATTTTAGAAGAACATGCAGAATTATACATTATGATCATAAGTTCATTCTTTAGCTATTTTTAATACCATAATCTCCTGAATAGAAAGGTTAAAATGCTTTCATTTTTTATTGATCTTAATGTTCTCTCTGATGTGCTCACAAGCTGTTAAAAACATCTGAATAATAAGGTGGGGGACTGAAATATCTAGACATCTTAAACTTTGCTGTTGGTGATATAGGCTAATTTTTATTTAAAAAAAAAACAAAAGAAAAGCAACTTGAAGGTTTCTTGTATGGGCAAATAACTTTAAATCTGCATGTGTAGAGGTTAAATCTAATTTTGTAGATGGAACAAATGTATGTATAACCTCTTTTAAATAATGCAACATGTATTTGTTCAACCCAAAAATCTGAAAAATATTATATAGCGTAATATTGATTAGTAAGAACATTGGGTGTATATTGAGAGTCAATGATATTTTGTAATGTTTCTGAAACTACATTCTTTTCCTACGGTTGTTCTGATATTGTGGCACTTGTTGAAAGTGCATGGACTGGCGTCCATTTGTTTGTTAATTTCTGCTGGCTATTAATTTGGATCTCCTCAGTGGGAGTTATTCTAAAAAAATCATCAAAACTGGATTGGTCTGACCCATTAGCATATTGCCGTCCTTGCTCATTTTGTTGGTTTTCCTTGAAAGTAGATTTAGTACTATACTTATTGGTATGATCAAATGTAGAATATGCTTGTTTATTAATTTAATTTGGATACTCCACCAAAGTTTCCATTGAAGCTGAAGGCATGGTAGACAGTAAACCCACATGAAAAAGTGTTTGCTGGACATTTAAACCAAGTTTCAGTTATTGCACATATATGGATGCCTTCCAAATGCAGAAGTGCCTTAAGGTTAGACACACTGTTGTTCAGCCTTCTTACAGTGAGCACAGCCATTTTAATTTGATCCTTTTCTAATACTGATATTTTTACTATGTTGGAATGCTCATTAACTGAAACTTGCTTAAAAAGGACACTGTGAAAACAGCAAAGGCATTAGCCTACTGTAAGAGCCTTTGACCAAGAGGCAAATAGCATATTTTGCAAAACAAGAAGGGCAGTCACGTATACTGACAATGAGTCTTTTGTAATCAGAGACAAAGTGCTGTGATGTTATATTTTTATTTTTGCTGACTCTTAATCCTTACAAATCTAGGAGGGTTAAGTTAGAATTTCTTTACTGTGTCAGAATATGACATTACATTATGTATCACGGGTATGTGCATAGTGTGTGATTTTTGCCTTTTATACCTGCCCTGTCCCTCGTGACTCTTGAGCTAATGCAGTTAGTTAATAATTCCGGACATGAGTTTCACGTGTCTTATCATTCAGAATGCATATCTTGATGTAAGAGCTGCTATTAAATCTTCAGTTATTGCAGAGGACTAAGGTTTGGACTTAATAATAAGCTGCTTGCTGTGCCAATGGTTGTTTTATTAAATTTGAACGTAGCTTAAGGTAATATTAAAGTGCCCTGGTGTCTGCTGCCACCCATTTCATCTTTATGTCTTTTGTACTGTAAAACCCGTTGTTCTATTAAATTTTGGAGTGATAAGAGAAATATTAAATATAAAACCCTGTACCTGGTGTCTAGTGCCCCACACATATTTTGTGCACCAAAGCTTGTTTTGTTAAGTTGTAAAGTGAGTGAGAGCAATATTTACAATTACTTGGTGTCTACTGTTCCCCCTATGCCTTATATGCTTCAGAACCTTCTGTTTTTCTATTAACTTTACAGTGAATTAGAAAATTGTCTAAAATTCCCAGTTCTACACACACATACACACACACACACACACACACACACACACACACACACACACACACACACACACACACACACACACACACACAAACACAATGGCTTACATCCCTACAATACCTTTCTTCTAACAAACCCCAATACTGCTATTGCGAGCACCCGGTCACATACAGATATACATATACACAAACACACACACACACACACACACACACACACACACACGCACGCACGCACACACACACACACACACACACACACACACACACACACACACACAAACACATGACCCGGCACTTTCCTCTAACTTGATATGATATCAGCCAACCTTCTAAATTATGCAGCTAAACATTTTTCTGAATTACTACAATAGTGAATGAGCTTTCACAAAACGTGACCATTTTGTCTAACCAGAATGTGTGAAGCAGTGGTTTTAATGACTTACATTCACAAATGGAAGATGCATTTGTGAGTTCTACATCAGGTCACTTTAATTCTTATAGTAAAGCAATCGGTTCCTCCAATTGGGAGGTTCGTGAAGGGCCTGACAATTTTCTGGATCAGTTTTCTTTGAAAGACTGGTTAAAGGAAGGAGAGCAATGGAGGATGGAAGTGACCAGTGAAGCTAACAGCTTCAGAACTTTGGAACAACAAATTAAGGCTTTTCATGATCTGGTTTTTAAATTTAAGAAGTTACTTAAGAAAACTGTTACCTTAAAGAGTGTTTGAAACTTGAGCATGTACCGAAAGGACTTTATATTTGGGAATACCCATCCAGTTTACTGAAGAATTCACCCCTACACTGTTACTTGTTGATGTTATTTAATAAGCAATGCTGCAAATTATTGGCTGTTCTAATCAAGGACAATGATAGAAAAATGTGTGATTTAAATCCAGGCATTCATAAACTTGACAATAATATTTGTAAGTACTTGTTTGAAAACAAGATTAATAACTGTAAGTCTGCAGTTAACTTTGTAGAGACAAATATTGCTGAACTCAAAATTACAAACGCCAAGAAATTATTGAGAGATAAAAAGGATTATGCCAATGGGCAGGCATACCCTGCTCCACCAGAGGGTCAACAACAACAGATTGCAAATGCCAGTTATTATGAAGGGCATGCTATTTTTAATAATAGCGATGAACATGGAGAGAATCCTGTAAATGACTCTGACCCTTTAGTTGCTCCCCCCCTCTGAGGAGATTAGAGATGTTAATGAATCAGTGGAAGGGAAAGAGTCATGTACCATATCATCACCTATCCCAGCAGAGGGGAGGGGCAGGGGGGAAGGGAGAAGGAGGTTCAATTGGATATGGTTGAATGTACAGATGGAATGTGTACAATTGTTTATAATTCAAAAAGGGACTTTAAGATCTACAATCTTAGTCAGGCTTTAATTACTGAATGGGCAAATTTACTTGAAAAAGGGCTTAATTTTGTTCCTGTTCGGAAAGTGAATATAGTGGAAACTTTTATACAGTTGAAAATGTTTGGAAGGAAATTAAATTTTGGATTTTTTTAAGGGCCATTCAGATGTATCTGCTGTCCATACCTGCCTGAACCTAAGAAGATCGAGTGCATTTAATCCCCCTATTCACCCCATTATTCATATGTATGAAAAAAATGGGTCTATATCACATTGTCAAACTTGTATAAGTTCGAATGATGTAATATTGAACCCAAAAGTCCGAAACCATGCAATAACGAACACACAGAACATCGATTTTTTTTCCCAGGGAAAAAAAAAATTGCTGTTCCCTAAAAAAAAAAAAAAAACATAAACCTTAAACTAAAACTAAATGTTATTTTAAGGATTTTGTTCTATCCTAATTGATTAACTGGTGGTCAGTTGTGTTGATGTAATTGTATAAAAGATGAGAGTGGTGCTGTGTTTGTTATTCTGGTGAAGTCCGCTGCACCAGGACAAAAGCGCTTAATTCAATTTATTAAACATGGTTCAGCAATTTTTTTGCTATCTGCTTTTTTTGTTTTTTATTAATCTGAATTACATAGAAGGCATTTTCAGGGGAGAACACATGGCTAATACCCATTATGTAGTAATGTAAAGGAAATAGCCCTCTGTGGTGATTATAAAGACCATGTGGAATCATTGCATTGGGTCTGTCTCTGAATCAGAAAAAGGCTTCTTCCTGCAGGAAAGCATGGGCTTGCTGCTGATAGTAGCCCCTTCTGAGTTCCATGGATTGTCTTCATTCAGACTTCTCTGTATAGATAGCAACTTCAAGATGATACCTTGCCCTTTGTGTTTGCATGGTTCCTTTTATACTTTTGAACATAAACATGCAGCATATTATAATTATAAAAAGTGTATATTATAAAAATGTGTAATATTTCTGTAGTTAGATTGCATAGACCTCACATGCTGGGTCAGATTTGCTCTTAATGATATCAGATTCATCAGTATTAACAGAAATATAAAATGTATCCTTGTTTTTCTTAAGCTAAAAAATACAGAAGGTGTTACCTCTCTGTAGCTGTTGTATTATGTATATGCTATACATCTTGCAGAAGACTTGTCCTTGGAGATGCAATATTCAACAGAATGTTGCCAATGTTGTTGCTATACTTCCTTCTTGACAACAAAATCACTCTATGCTTCCTTCCACAGGTATGGAAAATAGTTTTCATTATCTAATCAATAAGGAAAATGTTATTGCTGGGTACCTGCGGTTAATAGGTGTCATGTAAGAAGAAAGATCATGTGATCAGGGTAAAAAATGCAATAGCAGAAAATTGACAAGACTAGTTGTTTGTACAACTGTGCTGTTCATAGTTCGAATACACAGACATTAGCACCAGCCTGAAACTTACAGCACACGAAGGTCAGCAGCGATATACCTCAGTGGACAGCTGAGGAAAGTTATTGTAACCAAGTCAAGAGAAGCTGGGGGGGGGGACCTGGGATCCTGTTTGCCTTTTAAGGATTTTCATTACACTTAATAGTGTCAGGTTCCAGTCCCTTACAAAATGCATTGCACATGCTCTATAATCCAAGTAGCAAAGAAATTCATGGTATTTTACAAATAATGCTCATTACCTACCAGGAAATAAAAAAAGTATATACATTTCAACTAGGTGTTAAATTGAAAATATGATGATCGTGGCAATATGTGCAAAACTGACTGCAAATAAAAGGTGTAGCCAATTCAATCTGCATTAAAGGCACAGAGGACAATCTACTAGCCATGTCTACCCTGAAGTCTGCTTCAGCTTTTTCCTTAGGAAGGAGTGAGATACAGAGGGAATTCACCTACTTACTTCTCGTGTGTACTTATGAATGTCCACATGTGACCTCAGTTCTAGGATAACACTAGTAATGACCAGTTGTTGCACATCTATTTGCTTATAAGAAATTAGCTGAATAAGGCATCTTGCTCCTCTCCTGATGGTGTCCACTGCTGCTTAATGCTCCTGGATTATTTCACTGTCTTCCTCTCCCACCAGAGTGCTTCTGACTCTTAGTTGCTTGCAGGTCACCTCACAGAATACTTCTTTAACTGTGTTCACATTTCTCCAAATAGAAGTTGGAAATACTGCTAATCTTTTAAGCACTTTAGTAAAAATAGTGCTAAGGTCAGGGCAATGGGGATATGTAAGTGGTGTATTAGATTACATTTCTTGCTGTAGAGCACACAAAGCAATATGGGATGCATGTAGTAGAAGCAATGATATACAAAACTACAGCTGTGAGAAACTTTAAAGTATTCATCCAACATCTATTGGCATACCACTGCTGAGATGTTGTGGTTATTCATAGTTGAGTTGTTGTGGTTATTCATACCACTACTAAGTTATTGTGGTTTTCCATACCACTGCTTAGTTATTGTAGTTATCCATACACTTGCTGAGTTATTGTGGTCAGTCATACCACTCATGGGTTATTGCGGTTATCCATACCACTGCTAAGTTATTGCAGTTATCCATACCACTGCTGAGCTGTTGTGGTTATCCATACCACTTGTGAGTTATTGCGGTTATCCATACCACTGCTGAGCTGTTGTGGTTATCCATACCACTTGTGAGTTATTGCGGTTATCTATACCGCTGCTGAGTTGTGTGGTTATTATACAGTTTTTATATATATATATATATATATATATATATATATATATATATATATATATATATATATACCTTCTCATGGGCAGTGGTTTTATGAATAAGCCAGCGTGTTTTGAAGAGCACTATTTTGCAAAAGGTCTACAGAAAGTAGTTTTTTTTAACAGTTCAGACGGAATCTCTGCCTAAACATTATTGAAGACAGAATGTGAAAGGTAAGTAAGGTGCAACTTACCTTTTATACTCTATTCTTAACATTAGGATTATTTTACTACATTGTGCCACACTTGCAAACAGTACTTGGAGTTAATGCATTTAACTCTGTCATGTTTCACAGAGCACTTAGGTGAATACAGAAATACAAACTGAGATGCTGATAATAAAGATTTCAGTCAATAAAAGTATCATGCACACCTGTCCACACAGTAATTACAACAGTCAGTAATGACAGGTTCATCAGACTGAGAAGGAGTGCATTTAATGGGCTCCCACATGTTGTCATCTAGAATCAGAGTGATACTTATGATGTGAAAAAAAGTTGCAAAGCTGTAAAGTTGTACTCTAGCACAGTGATTGGGAGAGTATTTACAAGCTACACTGTTCTCAATGACACACAGAAGCAACGATACACAGAGATTGGTCAATGTGTATCCATTCCACAGGGACATAAAGTGCTCAGCCACAATAGAGCTTTTCGGTTGTTTTGTCTGACTTAGCAACTGGTAATCTTTTGTGTTAATACAGAGTTCACCTGTACTGCCTGAACAGAACTGTCTGCGTTTACTCTATAAGGATGTCATGCTGGATAACAGGAGTAAATATCATGATCACAGCTTCAGTTAGTTCTGTACTGTTACTCTGAAATTTTTATAATCTGTTGACGTTCATTCAGTGCCAGGGTGAGGTTTGCTCATAACATAGTCGACAGATTCCTAAACTACACCTCTCACATGTACTCAATCTGTATGGAAGTGGTTAGCTTTGGCTCAAAGTTTTGTTTTCATCCCTCATAAATATGGACATTATTTGAAAAGTTCTGGTCTAAAAGTAACCCTATTTGCATCCTTTTTCCCTAGTTATAATTTGCTTTGTCATTAAGCAGTGACAGTTGAGAACTTTGCTCTGAACAGGAATAATTAGAATGAGCTATATTTTATGGCATCAAGTGGTGCTATCTGCATGGAGGATCATTGATGAACCTGGGAAACTGTATCCCTCTCTTGACTCTTACTTGATTATAAACTGCAGCAGGTGCTAAATGTACAGTAATCTTCAAGGGAGCAAATATAGTCAACATTAATCCCTAAATTAATCATGTTTTATTTTATTTGTGTGTGTGTGTGTGTGTGTGTGTGTGTGTGTGTGTGTGTGTGTGTGTGTGCACTAAATTTGATCACACAATCATTCAGTTCTATATTAGAAGCACGAAAATGCTTCTGAGCGAATACGGAAACAGCGACACTTATTCATCGAATCACATTTAAGCGATTCGATGAACATGTCATAGGGCAAGGAGATAGTTAGCCAACTTCACAGAGTTGCCCTTTTCTTCCCTATAGTGTGACCTTGGAGTTGGTATATTTAATTAGAGGGGTGTAGGGGCTAAGCCCCCCAAGTTGGGGTGTGGGGGGAGGGTGAAGCTCCCCATCTGTTTATGGTGTTAACTAATTTTTTTTAGCGAACGTCTGCATAAGTTTTTTTCCCTAGGGAAAAATTTGTTTACGTGGCCATTCTCTATTTGTAGGTTTCGTGCATTATGTGTCGACTTTTATGTAGCCATACATATGCTCTTTCGGTCTTATAATATAGACCCCAGTCATTCAACCTGCAGTTATGTGGTGTCCTCTCTTCCTTCTTTGCTTCTGTCTGATTTTGCACCATGTGGACTAACTTAGAGGTAAACTGATTCAGAAAGCGATTTTTGCTGTGTATCTTCTTGTATATATTGACTGTGACATTACTGATGATTGTAAATAAACATTAATTTTTACTGGAAAAATAAAGCTTGCAAACTCCAGTAGTGGTATTGCTTGCTAGATGTATCAAGTTGAAACAGCTCTGCCTTATTAATAAATATGGTTTATTGTTACTACTGTGCAACCCAGCCCTTTCTCAGAGAGAGAAAGGATAGCACTGTAGATCATATATTGTGCAACAGAATATGAGTCCATGAATATGCCCAGTTAAATCAAAGTCATAGATTCACCTTATACATTTTATAACATGTAAATAACAAATGGCATTTATATTAAATATCATTCAGAGTTAATGAATTCCATTCTGAAATTGGGTATGACCAACACAGATGTCAGCTGTACACTTTGCATAGTCTACAATGTAATATTTACTCTCATTTGCTTATGTATAAGTCAAAGTAAGCAATACATCATACGTGTAATGTCACATTAGGGCTCAATAAATCTAAGTTTTACAGTGCCTAAGCAAAGTCCATCCAGCTGTTTGTATTTCATCTGGTATTGCAGATGAATAAAACTTCTCGGGGTCTGGTGATTTCATGGCACCAGTGATGACATCAATATTTGGGTCCACAGTTTCAACATTTTCATACTTTTGTTAAATAAAATTATAGCTTTTTTAACACTATTCCTGCTTTATCAGCAAAGGTACAAATTCCTGTCTCTGTGCACAGATGTACACAAAAGTCCACTTCAGATAAATAGTTTTAATTCTACATAATTTCTTTTTAATTGACTTCAAGAAACTATAATGGCAGTTGAACAGTTGAGGTCAAAATAAAGTGCAGTCTATTTATCAAAGGTAATTATCTCTGTACCTTATGTATGTTTTGTGTAAAAGTGTCTTCATTTAAAGATAAATCATGTAATGCGCCACAGATAAGTATGACTTTATATACTTTAGATACTCAAGAAGTAATTCAGCTTGATACAGTAAGCATTATTATATGAAGCTGCATGGGCCCAGACTGTATAACAGACTGTCTCCTAGTTAGTACAAAATACAACATGGCCGAATCATTCTTAAAACTCCACAATGGATGCTCCATCACAAACTCCAGTTGCTGTCATCTTAGGGTCCTCACCAGTATATATAATTTGTAAAATATTGGACTGTATCTTGGTCAACCTACTAAATAGTGAAATTGGTGATATACGATCAATCAACCCTAATCAAGTAGACCTCATGAGAGACAGATCCTGCCTCACTAATGTGGTTTGTCGCTTTCAAAATGAAGTGACTGTCACTGTAAAGACCATTCTATCAACGCTGCCTAACTCCTATACAATACCTCATGCTTCCCTTAGTAACAAAGTCTAACCATAACCCTTATGACATCACCGATTGAGTTGCAATTCAGTTCTCTCATTGAATGTGGACTGTAAAAGTTGGTGGCAACTTTGCATCTAAAAGGCACATCCCTAGTGGTATCCATAAAGAAAGTTTCCTGGGTAACATCCTCCTTGGTATTGACTCATCTTGTGTGAAAGCAATTCTCAAGGTCTTTATGTAACAATCTTTGCCAATGACTATAAACTGGGGTTCTATTATTGATTCACCCATGGCTATAAGAAATGAGTCTTTCTTACTGATTAAAACATAAATGAGGTCCCACATAAAGAAAACACAGTCATTATTGTGATAAGTACATTAATAAATAATGAAGTATTAGTCATCACATATCACTTATACATAAATACATTTTCTACCTGGCCTAGTTAATTGCTAAAGGCACCTCCTCTAGCTCCAATGATGTCAAAATAACATTTCAGTCTTATCACATTAGGGCAGACATGGAATAAAATGCATCATTTGGAATATACCTCACAAGACACTTTCCACAATTAGAAGAATCTTTTTTTTTTTTACAAAAAAGAACTGCATTTTACCTTAGTTATCCAGACAGACTAAAGGCATTCTCACTTTTCTGTCTCATACCAGCTCCTGTGTATTGATATCTGCCATGCTTTCTGGTCTATGAAACATCCTGTCATACCATATCTTCTCCCCTCCACTGCAGGAATACTGACACTACTAAAAATACTTTATCCAAGGAAAACAGCGTTCATAACAACACCTCCCAGACAGGTTGATCCTTCACTAAAAAAATCCTGTCTCCATGGAACAAGCTTCTCTAGCATGTGAAAATAGCCTCCTTCAGCTTCTACCTTGCTGACTGAATATGAAATTAAAAAGGTACTCCTGCAGTAAACAACAAGGCCATCATCAAGTGGAGTGGGAAATTATCTTCCTCTAAATACTCCTAGTCACATGTCAAAGCTCTAGAATGGTTAGCCAGATCATCTGCTTGCTCAGGACTTCTGAACCTGTCGGTGTGGAGAGCTTTACAGAAAACAATAATAAAAAAATTGTCAGCTCCTCACATGACCTCAGTTTGATTAGTGACCTGGGAGCTATAGGATCAGTTTAGGGAGGTCTTGGTGTTACTGGCTTATGAAAGTTTATATCTCAGCAACAATAGCTCAGATAAAATCAAGGTATGAGAATCTCAGTAGATAAAGAAGGCTATGCACTGCACTAAAATGACAACCAAAAACTCATGAAAAAATAAATAAAAACAAAATGAATGTGCTAATTTAAGAAACATAAAAAGATCACTGAAGAAGCAGTTATGTAGCATAATCAATTTAAACTAACATCCTTGACAGATGCATTCAAAAAAGTTTTAGAATGTCCTGTAAGCAAATTATTAAATGTGCTGTATAACATGCATTATCCAGTCATATCATCTAATCTGCATAATGATTTAAATTAGTATACAAAATTGAAGGAATAAAGTATTTTATACAGTACTAAAATATTTCACTTTATAATAAATAACCCCAGTTTATTTAGCTGCTTACTCTATACATCACTAAAAGTCACATTGTAAAACCAGTTCAGGTTTTTGATGCAATAAGTCCTCTATGTTACCACCTTGATTTGTGATCTCTTCAAATAAAATAATATATTTTGCATCCTGAATATTTCCTTTATGTATTGATTAGATGTCCTTAAGGGATCATTTGCATATATCCCATGGGCCTCAATTACAGGAGGTTTAAGATATCACACAGTGAAAACTCTAGTTTGGCTAAGTTGTTCTTGTAGTTTTTACTAATTGGTTTATCTGGGTGACCTTTTTACTTTTTGCTTTAGTTGGGATATTTTGGAGACACCTTAATTGTTATGGACATGAGCTTGATGTAAAGATCCTGTGTTTCTACAGTCCACTTATGCTGTGCTGATGAGTTTATAAAAAGGCTGAAATGTGTATGTTTATAGCTAGTGGCATTTGGCTTTGTTGACCTACATTTGCCACCGCCTTCTCTTTTTCTCCTGTACCTACCTCCAACATAAAAAAACTCTTAACTACACTTAAACCCACCAAATTAGCAGCAGGCAACCTCCCAAGTGAATACCTACAAATCGCAGCTGATGCTCTGGACTACCCAGTATCCATCTTGATTAACTGATCTCTGTCAGAAAGTTACATTCCCACACTGTGGAAAGTATCACATATAATTCCCCTCCACAAAGGCGGACCCTCCACAGAACTAACCAATTACCGCCCCATAGCTATTCTCTCTCCACTCTCCAAAATACTAGAGAGATGCATACACTCTCAGGACTCAGACTACCTCCTTACTAACAACCTCCTTTCCAGTACTCAGCATGTTTTCTGAGCAAACCATAGCACCACCACTGCCTTACTCTCCTTTAATAACACTATCCTTCAGCATAAAAACAATGGCTATCTCTCCTCTGCTACTTTCCTAGACCTATCTGAAGCATTTGACATAGCCCCACACAAACAACTTATCTCTGTCCTCAATAACCTAGCCTCCTCACAATCAGTCACCAACTGGTTTCAAAGTTACCTGTCTGACTGCCAACAATCCATTGTATGGCAGAATGACATATCTCCCCAACTTCCTGTCTCCATAGGGGTTCCCCAAGGATCCATCCTTGGATCCCTACTCTTCTCTGTTTACACCAATAATCTAGCATCTGCCACCAAACATGGCAACTCATACAATACGCATATGACTCAACCATCATCTGCTCAGCCCAGTCCCTACCAAAACTGCAAAAAGTCACACAGGAAGCCTTTTCCTCTGTTAAAACTTGGTTATCCGATGCCCAATTAATACTCAACCCAAACAAAACTAAACTACTCATCTTCCAACCCACCAAACATACTCAAAAGAACTCTCACTTTAATATCACAGCAAAGGACAACACCACTATATACCCAACTGAACACATCAAATTGCTAGGAGTGGAAATAGACAATAAACTAAAATTTGACAATCACATATCCATGACCATAAAAAAAGTCCACAAAAAATTAGGAGCGTTATATAGAAATAAGCAATTTCTCACCAAAGTAGCAAAGATTTCAATAGCAAATTCCCACCTTATCTCCACCCTACTTTATGCCACTCCAATATATACCAGCCTAAAGCAATGCAATCTAAACAAGCTAGAGACCTGCTACAATAAAATTGCCAAATTCACCAGAGGGGCATCCTACCATAGTCACCACTGTCTATCACTTGCTGAACTGGGCTGGTTTGAACTCCCTCACCTCCTTCAGTGGTATCAACTCTCACTTGCCCACAAACTAGTAAACCATCCACTAAATGTCCCATCCCTCCAGAATCTACTCCATCCCTATCGCACCACCAGACCACTAAGATCCAGCAACAAAAATAACTTGCAGTTCACTAAAGCCAATAACTCTGCTGGTGAAGCACTATTCTCTTGCACCATAGCCAAATTATGGAACTCCCTTCCACCCACAATTACCTCTGTACCATCATGCACCCACTTCAAAACTTTACTAAAAGCACACCTAAAAAACATGCTGGCTATGCCCTTGCAACTCCCACTCTAATATCATCCACCCCATCCAACCACTACCTTTCTTTCCACTCCACTAACTACCTTGATTATAGCAAGCTCAGATGCTCATAAGCCTAGTACTTATTATACAGCAGGAACTTCTCATTGTAACATTTGTTATGTCTGTTATGTACTTCACAGATAAAGATTCTAGTTGTCTACTGATGTACTATGTTCTTCATCTGTAAATATGTTGTAAGTAATTGCTATGTTAAATTGTTAATCGCTATGTAATCCAATGTAACTACTGTCTGTTTATTTTAACTGTGGAGCTTTTCTCCCCGGGCCTCTGCTGAAAATGGACCTATGTCCAGTCGGACACACCCGGTCAACAAATTTAAATAAATAAATAAATAAATAAATACATTGTCCATAAAGAGTTAAAAAGGAAAACATCAAAAATTATGGACATTTCAAAGTCATATAGCTGAAACTCCTGATGTGCCTTAGGGGTCATTTGCATATATCCCATAGGCCTCTAACAGGTGGTTTAAGTTATCACACAGTAAAAACTCTAGGTTGGTTATGTTTTTCTTTTCTTGTAATTTTACTAATTGGTTTGTCTGTGTGACCTTTTCATTTTTTTGGTTTTGTTGTAAAAGCACATAGAGTGTAGTTAATGCATGCAGTGGTATCTGCGGGTTATGCTGTGTGGCATATGCTCTACTGTCAATGATCAGCTGACATTCCTCCTCATCTTTATACATTTATTTTTCCAAAAAAATAATTGTATTATTGATTATAAATATCATGCCTGAGTACTCACTGACACCTGTTTAGTGGTCATAAGGCATCATATCATTAGTAATCACATTTTAACTGTTTTGCATAATAAATTCTAGTGAGGGGGTTTTCCTAAATATGTAAGTATTAAATATCCTAAAGTGGTACAATTAGCAAAAAGTGTTACTTCAGTATTTAACATGAGTCCATACTTTGCAGTTGAATTAAAATATACCATATTGTTTTGTATGCAATGTTTTCTCAGTTCAAATTATGTTGTCTGTTGAGATACTGCACATTAAATTATTTTATTTTGTCATATACAATAATGTGTGGCATCATAGACAACAAATATAATTATTTGTGCATTTCTGCCATCATGTGTCTGGACAGTACCCTATCATCTTCCTGTTCCAAGACTGACTCCAGAGTCTGGTTAAGTCTTAACTAATATATGATTGGAGGCAGTCATGGATGCTTGGTGTGCCACTATACTATACATCAGTGTGATTGTGGCATTATCTCTACTCTGTGCTATTTCCAGACAGTGGTGGAAATCCTTGTGTATGATCTGGACAACTCTGACTATTACCAGCTGACTCATTGTGACAGTGATGTGAGCCCTAACAATGTCATATTACATTTGCTGCTGGACAGGCAATGATTTGTGTGTTTCCTGGTGTAAATTTGACAAATTCCTGCCCCTGGCTCCCATTTGTAATAGTGCCATTCTAGATGCTGTTACTTCTGAATATCTGCCTTCATTTTGAAAACATTTATGTGGATTTGGAGATATTGCTGCAGAGGTGTAGGGTCTACTTTGGAATAGAGAAATTCCAAAATGCCAAAGACCAAAACACAGAGATGAGAATCACAAAAGCTAAAATGCAGAATATCGTAAGTATTCCCAGGACAAGTAAACACTTGCCCAACATGAGGAATCATGCCCTTTTCACTACTGTAGTTTGATCCCAGTGTTGGTATATATAGTTTGGGGGGTGTGGGTTTGTAGTCCCTCACTTAGGTGGGTTTTTGTTAGTGCGGTCTGTTTTAATGTGGTGTCGGACAAGTGTATACTTGCCCTGGGAATACTTATGAGGTTTGGCATTTTAACATCCGTGATTCTCTTCCTGGCATTTTGATATTACACAGTAGATCTAAGGTGCATGGGTTTTCTTCCTGCACAAGCCAGAGTCTAATGTCTTCATGTGCTTGACTTTATGCAGCCATTCTGCTGCTGATATTGTCTAAATTTATTGGTGTAGTGGAACTATCTGTTTCATCTTCTGACCATGTAAAATGATTTGAAAACATTACCATTATAGAAACAGCATGCACTACTGCATGCTTAGCAAGGAGATGCGAGGGACATGCATTCTGTTTTCATTCTGTGTAGATGTAGAAGGTTCAGTTATTAATAGTGATAATGTGTTTAACTTAATCATTCCATGTCATCATTCAATTCTCTAAATAAATATGTGTTACTGGTTTTAAACCAACTTTTCTGAGCCGACAAGTGTTGTTGCTGCAGACTTTAGTAATAGCCAGTGTCCACAACACTTCTAATTATTCCAGTCACATTGTTTTCTGTGTCACAGTCATCCCCATGAATAGAGAGAAGGTATTATCTTGTATTAAAGGGATTTGCGGTCCCCTTAGTACTCGTACAAGCAATTGCATTCTGCTTTGCCCTGCTTCTAGCACATCCTACCATATAATTTGCCCTCTTCTTGCACTGTGTTAATGTGTGGATTCCTCCAATGACTGATTTTAATGTCCATTTTAACTGAATTCCAGGCTTTTACCCCCTCAGCTTGTTTGGGCCTTATTTTACCAAACAAATGTTTATCATATGCCCTAAGGGCTGCCACGAGGATGCAGTTTCCATCATGACTGAAGTTGTCCTTTCCTTGCCTTGACCCTTGTTTTCCATTATTACTGCTCACAAAATGTGCCATAGTCATGCACAAAAGCTTTCTTGTGTAATCATCAGTCAAACAACATAACAACAAAAGCATGCCTGCCATCCTTATAAAAATGGTAGGTGACAGAAAATCCTAATTATATATACATGCAGAATTTCAATGCAGCCAAGTAAAAATGTGCTAAAGTAATGTTTGCACTGTCATAAATACATACACAACAGTAAGACAATCATTTTGTTAATAGATTCAGCCTTCTCCAGCCCACTTATTTGTTATCATAACACTGTCATTTTTATTTATTAGTTACACTCAAATATACAAGTATGTTGAGCCAGCAAAAATTCCCTGCCACTTCAGTACTTCACAATTACAGCACCACATTTCAGCCATATATGTACATGAACTAAATGACACCAAAGTAAGTGATTTCCTCAGTGATCATGAATCATTTCTACTGCTGCTGTAATGATGTTCCATTTACCATTGACTGTATTCACTATAACCACCGTACAGTGCCCATCATATGATTAAAACAAAATATTTCTTGAAGTGAACTCATTAATCTTACTTCAGTTTTATCTGTTTCGTAATAATTTGCAATATGTCTGTTATTTTTTCTCATTTTAAAAAGTTGTCAGTTTTCTAAGTCATTTACTGCTTAACTCAATTAATAGTCATTGCAAGTTAATATGATGGTGTTAAACGTTTTCATATATGCTCATTAGGCCCTTTTATGTTTATCTCTATGAAGTGTAGAAATATGTGAATGGTTACAGCTACTTATGTACATGATTAGATCTTGGCTACTCATTAACACAGCCTGTTGTCCACGTGAATGCACAGGCAAAAGTGGCACAGTGTGTAGCTGTCCTCAGCAGTCTCCAGAATCCTGTGGGTACAAAATCGCAGTTATTCTGAAAGGTGGCCATATTTAGAAAAGGTAAAAAAAGAGTCATATGCATGCACAGCCATGCTGTATATCAAGCTCTAACACAGCTTATCACCTCAAAGGACTCTTACTTAGAGTTCTTATTCACACACACAATTTCTGCAAAAAGCACCCCCCCCAAGAAAAAACAAATAAAAATAAAAAAAAATGAATACTGCTGCTATGCTGCATGAAGCAAATGTAAATTGCATTCAGGCATAATAATCCAAAATGGTAGCAAAGGCAATGCACATCAGCAATAGCAATTGTAAGTAAGATAAAAAAATAATGATGATTTCATTAATAATGTTTTTTAACCGTATGCATAAAATGTGAATGTATTCTTTAAATAAAACATGTAGATGACAAAGCTTATTTTGGTAAATCAAACTTACTGATAATAGCAGTACCTGATCTAATGCCCTTGCTAATTATCTGGGTTTGATTAGGGTGATGTTACACCCCAGAGTGAATGTTTCTAAACCTGTGCACCACAGGTCTGCTCATATTTTCTTCATTCTGGTTCTGGTGCTTCGAATGATGGCAGAACCTGCAAAGGCACAAGACTAAGCTCTGAGCCAGTCAGGAAAGGACACCGAGATCATAGCCTACCTTCTGAGTATGTTGCATACGGATAAGATTCAGGTGCACATAAGGGGAAGTGAGTGGAAAAAAATCAACATCTGGTCAGAGTTGGGTGAGCACCTGTTATCCTTGACAGGGATCACTTGTCCTGACCAACAATGCTGTCACAGGGAGAATGACCTACTGAAGTGTAGGCCCAACCAGATGGCCAACTGGGTTGACCAGGTATTGGTGAGAATGCCAGAGTTCTGTAGTAAGTATTATTTATTTACTGGGTCATATTAAAATATGTTTAAAAAATAAGCAATAAGAAGGATGTATAATGTAAGGTATTTGGTGGAAGAAATATGTATAACTGTGAAAGTATGTATACTGTTATTATAATAATGCATAAACTCTGTACTCAGAACTGCATCTGTATACAAGTATATGGGATGTTTATGTGATAAAAGAATTGTCTGTATAAATACAAATATAATATATGTATGAGTCAAGAAATACATGTAAATATTCATATATATTTCTGTAAATTATACATATAAAAGTGCCAAACAAAAAATAAGCAATCTCTGTGGTATCCCCAAAGTCTCAAACAACCCAATAAACAAGTATAGTGCATCTAAAATCAAAATAGTTTAAGAAACTTCTCTGTGAGGAAGATTTTCAGTCCGTATATATCTAGTTAATCACTGTATATTAATCAGATCAGGTAACGGTAGAAGAAATAGCAAACTTAAACTCGTCCTAAGTAAAAAAAAAAATAAAAAATATATAATTTGAAATATTATACAGAATTACAAAGTATTCGAATGTAATCCAAGTAAGGTAGACAGTCTGTTTCCAGTCGAAAATCCTTCATTAATTGCACAGACAAGCGATCCAAGTAAAACAAAAATAACAGTTTAATAGTTTCCCCACAAGCTTTCCAACAATATATATATATATATATATATATATATATATATATATATATATATATATATCATGAAGGGAGTGGTTTATGGGATCATAGAAGGTTACTAGGCGAATGGCCTGGGGGCCCTTACAAGCCTAGCCAAGGATTTATGCCCCCAAAAAAAGAAACCTCAAATTTGTGGTTTCCCATCCACTCATCAAGGTTGTGCTTGAAGAGGGTCAGCAAGGTGCTGTAAAACAAAGTGTGTTGGTATACATGTTAAATTCCCACCCCTTCCCCCATAAGTGTGACACTTTGCATGCATGCATGCATAGAAATAGGAAAGGGAAATGGAAATAGAACATGATTTTTACCATGGATTACAACAGATTATTTTGTACAATGGATTTTTTTGCATGCAAAGTGTATATGTATACATTTATATATATATTTAGATTGCCAAATGGTCTAAGGTTTATATATTTGCAGCCATGTAGTACATTGTCTTGGATAAAATCACAGATGTAATAATCTGGTTAAATAAGAGGAATCGCATCATTATTAATTTTATTTAAAGTACATAAGGGTCATATTATTATGACAGCTACTAATAGGGCAAGACCAGCTCAAATGTCACACTGATGGGGGAAGGGATGTGAATTTAACATGTATACCAATACACTGTGCTTTATAGCACAATAAACCACTCCCTTGCCAGATTAAAAAAAAAAAAAAAAAATATATATATATATATATATATATATATATATATATATATATATATATATATACACATACCTCTCCCTACTAGTCTGTGGCTTCATGTCAGTGGTGTGCAGATCCATAATATTACTGATGTAAATAGCTTTTCACTTGTACTCAGCATATAAACTGCATTTATTTCACCTGGAATAGCTTTGTATTCTGTTGCAACTTATTTGTGGGACTTTGGTAAGCACCTTTTCAAATATTTGTGAAGTCATGGCTTGGGTGAGTTATTGTCTCATGTCACACAAGTGAAAGCTGTACACAAATTGATATACATTATTTTTTATCTGCTTTTGTATATATTTCTACTTGTGTAGCAATTGCCTTTTTGTACACTTCTACCATATATCTGTAGATTGCAGTTTGAATTTCTTTAGCAGTGTTAACTGGTGACAGTTGGTTTGTAGAATCTAGGTATTGCATTATTGGGCATTTAACTTCTACAGTGACTGCTTTATGGCATGTCCTCTATGTCACTACTTTTAGTAGCAGTGTTATGGATGTGAAGTATAGCTCACTTTGTTTAGATCTAAGTTCTGTTGCCGTGAGACTGCCAATTGTTTTAACTCCTTAACTTGGTTTTTAGAATTCAAGAGTTAAAGTATAGAACTTCTGTTTAGCTATATTCTCATATCTCAGTTAGTTTGATTATTTCAGCTACAAAATGGCACATGTTTTACTACATGAACTACAGCAGACATTTTTGTCAGTTGTTTTTACACTAAGACATCATGGTTAATAGTTTTTTACCATTGTTTATGTGAAAGTGTTATAGCAGAAGTAAGTTACTGAACTTTTGTCTCACATTATTACTGCTCTAATCTGTAAAGTTAATATCATATATACTTTATTTTATTTGTTTCTGTATTTTTCATATTTTATCTCAACTAACTCTCTAGCTGTTATCAGTAGTTGTGTGTATAGTACCTCTGTTGTTTTTGTTTTTTCCCTAAGCTTTTATATTCAACACGCTCTCTCCCCTCCTGTTTTCCCTATGTTTTAAAGCAAAGTGTATTGCCTCAAGATTGCGTCTACCTTTACAGATCCTGCTCCAACTCCTGGAATTACGCCTGTGCTCTATTGTATAGCCAGTTTACACTAAAAGTATGTTTTAACTCATACCACAAAGTAGTCTTACTTTCTCTACTGTACAGAATACCTGCATACAACTGAGAGCACCCCCCCATACTCACCTGTTTAGAAACCTTGCCTCTGTCTCTCTCTGCCATCTATAAGTTAGTCACAATCCTAGTGTCAACTCTCTCTTAGTTAGCTATACTCTGTTTGTTTTTCTGTTTGTGGTTTTCTTTTAACTGTTTTTATCTTACTGCAAATACCTGTGTATACCTCACTATTACATCTCTTCCTTCTCTGTCTGCACCTCCCCACCCCTTCTACTTACCTGCTGACTCTCACTGTGTGCCCCTTACTCTTTCCCTCCTGCCCTGCTGATTGTTTCTTGTGGTGACTCTTCCTAGCCAATCCCACTCCGTTCATCCTTGCTATGCTCGGGCACACTTCGCTCAACTCCCACCCCCATTTCCACCCACCCCCATATAATTTCCTTTATACCTAACCACCTAATCCCTTCCTCTCCTAACTCCACCCCTTCTTGTCTGCTATAACATTCTAATCACTTTACCCTCTCCTACTTATCATTTCATAGTTTAGTCTGCTGCAAATCCTCCTTCTTTTTATATATCTCCTACTCCCCCCTACAGGTTTTTTCACTTAAATTTTACTTCAACTCTCTAACAGGTCCAACTACTTACTTTTCCTAGTCCCTTATCCACTCCTCACTCCATCCCAGTCCTACTACCCACCTTAGGCCATGGCTTTTGAAACCCTCTCCATTTTCCTCTTGCTTCCATTACTTCTCCTTCTCATTCTTACATCTTGTACTACTCCATTACCACCTGTCCATAGAGATCCCACTAATCCCCATACTAACTGCTTCTCATCTCTGCAGTACTCTGTTACAATCTCCTCCTCTATCTTACATGTTGTACTACTCCATTACCACCTGTCCATAGAGATCCCACTAATCCCCATACTAACTGCTTCTCATCTCTGCAGTACTCTATTACAATCTCTTCCTCTATCTTACATCTTGTACTACTCCATTACCACCTGTCCCTAGAGATCCCACTAATCCCCATACTAGCTGCTTCTCACCTCTGCAGTACTCTATTACAATCTCCTCCTCTATCTTTTCCATGAACATCTCTCTGCCTAAAATCAAACTTCCACCCCCCTCACTCTCTAGCATCTAAAACCAAGACTAAGTAGTTGACTTACAACCCATATCATTTTCAGACTTTACCAACTTCATGTAGCCATGCTTCTATCAGAAGACATACATCCAAATGCTGGGCCCATTCATCACCCCACCATGCATAACTCTACCTCTCCCAACTTGATAAACTCATCTTCTCCTAACAAACATATTTCCTTTTACACTATGAATGCCCGTAGTATTCTAAACAAAGTTAGTGAAATCCATGCCTGGATAGCCTTACACACCCCCTGATGTCATCACCCTAACAGAGAGTTGGCTAAAACCCCAAACACCTGATAAAGACATTATCCCCCAGTTGTAATATACTCTGCATAGATCACCAAAACAAAAGTACGGGTGGCGTTGCCGTCTTCTACTCCAACCACCTCACCATTACAAGTATTATGAAACATATCCCATCCTTTTCTCCTGCTGAACTACTTACAGCTAACCTTAAAATAAATGACCACACCACTATCACAGTATCAGCCATCTATATTCTTCCAGGAGACAACATTCCTCTGCTCAAAAATATTCTTTCATACTTTTCTCAACACATCCCCAATGAAACTATCCTCCTTGGGGATGTCAACATTAACTGGTTAGCTCTCAGTAATTCAAACTCTAATATCCCTATTAATTTATATGGCTTTACACAGCTAATCTCCCAAACTACCCATACAAACAACTCTCACACATCTAGTACTCTTATTGACTGGGTACTTGTATCTAATCCTTACAAATATCATAACCCTGAAACCTTACCAAACACCCTGAGTGATCACTGCCCTATAAAAGTACTTAGGTTCACTCACCACTTCTCAAAACCTCCTAAATTTATCACTTGTCATAAACTCTCTAACATCCATCCAGAAAACTTTAATGCCCTCCTGTCTAAAGTAAACTGGAAATTCCTTACCCAACTCCCACAAGAAGAAGCAGTCCTAGCTTTCAACTCTACCTTCCCTAGCATCTTAGACTCACTTGCTCCCCATCGCAAAGTCCACCATATCTCCATGGCTTTCAAAAGCCACTTGTAGCCTTATGATAACTAGAGATAAACTATGGAAAAAATGGTCACAAACTAAGCTCTCTGCAGACTTACAAAAATATAAAGAACTCAGAAATCTGACAAAAAATACATAAGCAAAGATAAAAAGAACTTCTATAACAAACCTCCCACAGCCGTAAAATCTAATCCTAAAAAATTCTGGAACTCTGTTAACCAAATATTACATCCTGATAATCTTAGCTCCCCCAATCCCTGCCCAGACAAGACATCTGAAGAAACTGCCACTATCTTCAATACCTATTTTATCGATTCAATATCTAAGCTACTGAACCCTAACCTAAACTCGTCTACTACTAACATCTTCAACTTTTCTGAACCTACTCCTAATAGTATCTCCTCAAATACCTTCTACCTCAAACCTGTACCTACTAGCTGCATAAAAACTCTACTGTCTAAATTAAAACCATGCTCAGCATCAACTGACAATATTCCTTCCAATTTTCTTCAACTAGCAGCTGACTCTCTTGCTCTCCCTGTATCTATCCTAATTAATCGCTGTATCTCTGAATCTAAAGTCCCTTCCATCTGGAAACAATGTTACACTCTACCTATACACAAAGGAGGTAACTCCTCTGATATCTCCAACTTTAGACCTATCACTACCCTCTCCCCTCTCTCTAAAGTACTAGAAAAATGTATTCATAAACAAGTTATGCAGTATCTAATACAGGAAAATCTGCTTACATCCAATCAACATGACTTCAGACCCAAAAATAGCACCACTACAGCTCTATTGTCCTTCCTCAGCACAGTTTCTATAGCCATGGATGACCATAAACCTATTTCTTGCCTATTCTTGGACCTCTCAAAAGCTTTCAACACTGTCTCACACTCTCTTCTGCTGCACAACCTGCATAACCTCAACTTCTCCTCTGATACTGTTGCATGGTTCTCCAGCTACCTCACTGATAGATCTCATTCAGTGAGATGGCACTCTGCACTCTCCCCTCCTCTCCCTGTCAAAATGGGTGTACCTCAGGGGTCTATCCTAGGGCCTTTACTTTTTAATATCTTTGCTAATCAGCTCTATACCTCCTGTCCTCAGTCATCTTTAGTCCAATATGCAGATGACTCTACAGTCTCTCCCTCTAAGCTCTTCTCAGCTACTCAGGTATCTTTTAACTTAGTTGAAATATGGCTCTCCAACAACCAGCTCATTCTTAACACTAAAAAAAACAAAACTGTTACTCTTCCTACCTAAAAAGATCATAAATATTAAACCCTCCTTCTCCATACAGTCCCTTAATAACACTCGCATTCAGGTAGACTCCAGTACTAAGCTCTTGGGCATAACTATCAATGATCAGCTTAAATTTGATTTGCATGTTAATAACTGTATCAAAAAGACACATTCAGAACTAGGGCTCCTTTACTGGAACAAAAAATTCCTTAACTCTGAAGCCACAATTACTCTTTCTCTTACCTACCTTCTACCCAGTCTAATGTACAATTCTCAAATTCTCACAAATCTTAACTCAGCACTCCTGAACAAACTCAAATCTACCTACAAGGTAGCTAAATTTGCTGCCCAACAAACCTACAAATCCTATCACTGTCTCTCTCTAAAACACCTAAACTGGCTTGAATTACCCCACCTTCTTCTCTCTCAGCTCCAGATCATCCATTCTATCCTATACCAGCCTTCCTACTGCCCAGCACTATCCTCTCTCATCTCCTATTATTCTCCCTCCAAATCTCTCTGAAGCTCTAACCAAGACCTACTACAAATCTACAAACCCAAGTCTAAATTTGGACTCAACATGTGCAGCTATCACCTCACTATTGCCTGTAATAGGCTGCCACTAGAAATCAGGACCCTTACAAATCCTAAACAATTTAAGACAGCCACCAAAGAGCACTTTAAAAGTCACTGGTCCTGCCACTGCACTCTCCCCTCCCTAAACATCCCCTAGTTCTTATACCTTAATCTGCTTTCTGCCATTAACTCACTCTTCTCACTAGCTCTCTCTAATCTTCCTTGACTACTCTTTCTACTGTCTTCTAAAATCTGTTAAGCAAATTGCCGCAGAGAAACTTTCTATTGTAATTGTCTTGCCTTCATGCAACTACATCATGATAAAACTGGGTTTTTTTAACCACTTACCTCAAAAACTATACTCATCCTAATGACATATTTCTTTTTATACATCCTGAAATAGTTATGCAATACTCCTGATTATTGACACTGTATAATATTGTATTGCTACTTAATGCCTTGTAATAATCTTGTAACATTGTTGTTTAATGCTAATTTATAATGAAAATTGTATAATATGTTGGAGCTTTTCTCCCCAGGTCTCCGCTGAAAAAGAGCTCTTCAGCTCAGTCGGACAATCCCGGTCAACAAATGTAAAATAAATAAATAATAAATATATATGTATAGTTAGAAAGCTTGTGAGGAAACTATTACTCAGTTATTTGGACAGTGCAGTGGTACAGTAGTAATGTTGCTGTCTTACAACAACATGTTCTCCAGTTTGATTCTCAGTGGGGTGCCTTCTCTGTGGAGGCTGCATTCGTGTGGGTATTCTCTGGGTGCTCTGTTTTCCTCCCATGCTACAAAGGCATGTGTTGGGAGGGTTTCTACCCCAGGCCTCTGCTGAAAATTGGTTTCATTCCAAGTTGGACTTTCCTGGTAAACAAATGTTGTAGAAGTATTGTTATATAAGATTATTGGTCTGATTTCCCCACATGACCTATTTATTCTGTTTTAGTCTGTTTACCGTTATGAATGTCTGTTGCTATTTTTTACTTTATTGTATTATATGATTTTCTTTCTACTAACATAATAGTCTACTAACAATGGAGCTTTTCTCCCCAGGCCTCCTCTGAAAAAGGGTTTTATGCCTAGTTAGACTCTTCCCGTAAACAAATGTAAAATAAAAATAAAATAATAAATCAATAAATATTTTTGCTTTACTTGGATTGCTTGTCTATGTACTTAATACATGATTTTTGACAAGAAACAGACTGTCTACCCTGCTTGGATTACTTTTGAATACTTAGTAATTATGCATAATATTGCAAATTATATATTTTTTATTATTTTTTTACTTAGGATGAGTCTAAGTTCACTACTTCTACTACCATTACCTGATTTGATTAATATGCAGTGATTAACTAGATATATATGGATTGAGAATCATCCACACAGAGAATTTTCTTGCACTGTTTTGTTTAAATTACAGAAATACATGTGCATGAGTACATTTACAGCTACATTTTCATGCATGCAAATATATGTATTTATACACAAACAAAAAAATATTTGCAGTGCCATATAATTTCATTTACAGTATTATATTACCTATGTTATGTTTTAATTAAGGTTGAAGTGAAAGGAAAAGAAGACTTCTTTGAATTGCTGTGTGTGAACAGCTTCTGCCTGAATAAAATTCATACTTGGTGAAACTGCAATTTAGGTATGCAAACCACAACATTTTAAAGTAGAATGTAGACTATGGAAAAAATTGCTGACAGTAACTTTCCCACAAACAGATAAAGCTGTGTGCAAGTATGAAAATGTTACATTTGAAGGATGATACCATCCTACTACTTAATAATTGCATTAAAGGAAATATTGGCACAATATAAGAATTCAGATATTAATAAATATTTAAAAAACATTACTTTCAATATGTTATTGCAACTACATTTAAGGGACATGTCAATACAAAAATGCAGTATTCTGTCTTTAACTAATTTCTTCACTGTATATGACTACTAGAATTTGTACAGGATGGTAACTGCTGGCCTACATTGCTTTCAGTACATTATTGCAAACAAATGTGAAAGATATGTCCATGTATAAATGCAGTAGGCTGTATTTATATGAGTTTTATTAGCTCTATAAATGCAGGTATTTATAAATGGGTGTTTTCAGGGCAATATTGCAAACAAATGCATGTCAGGCACAAATGTGAGATGTAATTGTCATTTATGTTAGTATAGTAAACTGCAAAATGTAAACCCCACCAAAACTTGATAGCAATATACTGACTCTTCCCAAGTATGCATAAGCATTTCCTATATCATTGTTCTAAAGTATGCATAAACACTTCCTATATCATTGTTCCCATGTATGCATAAGCACTTTCTCTTTAATTTCTCCAAGTCTTTTGGGTTTCTAATACCATAATGGGAAAGCACCCCATTCCTAAGTCAAAGTACGATTATAGTTCATGAAATTAGGATTGTTTCAATCTTTGATGTTAGCCAGAAGTATTCTTCACAGCATCCACAATGTGCCCAGTACTGACTCCCTCAGCAATTGATGCAGAGTTACATGCATCAGTAATATATCTAAGTATGAATGTAAATTCTTTTTTATGAGATCCATTGCTCCTACTATTATTGGAACTGTCCTGGTATCCTTCTCCCACATTGCCCTCATTTCTGCCTGCAAATCCGGGCATTTTATGACATTGCATCTCTTTGTACATAAGACACTGTAGTCACTGGGTGCAGCAATTTTGATGATCAATGCTACTTTTGTCTTCTTTTTATGAACTACTATATCTGGTTTTCTCGCATTTATTTTTTGAACTGTTGGTAATGGCTGATCCCATGAGATATAAACGTCATCATTTTTGTAATGTTTTGTGGATCATGTTGCCAGTGCTTCTCAGCTATTTCAATATTATAATGTTTGCGCAATCCCCATGCAGCAGTCTTGCCACGTTATTATGCATTTCAGTATACAGTCCTTCTGCCATTAGTATACCACAACCAGCAACAAGATGTGTGGCTGTTTCCAATTCTGTTTTAGAAGACCTGCATTTATCTGTTTCTCCCACATGTTCAGCGGACTGTGTATGTAGTCCAGTATCTTGGACCACCAGTATTAATATGTTGTCTTTTGGTTTAAATTCACCTCTCCTTAACCTTTCCTGCATTCAATCCTGATCAACATGAGACTGTTCCAAGAGTTTTCTATATTTATACATTTTCCACATTTCTTGTTTTCTCATCTGATCCTTCACCTTATATTCTTTCTTTTTTTTTTAGGCACATTCAGTAGCTGCCTGATTTTTATCTACTTCTGGTTTGATTTCCACTTCTACTTGACACTGAGAAGGGAAGTCATTTTAAACTTAATTTTTCTCATGTTTTAAAACTTTCACTACATTTGGTTTTGTGGGGTCAGCAGATATGTATGCAGTCCAACGATTGCAAGTCTATACATGTAATCGATTTCGAGGAGGCCTATACCTCCTTCTGGACAGGGAATAAATAGTCTTGGTATACTCACTGATTTCTATAAATCATTTGATGAGCATGAAGTATCCTTCCTGTTTTTCTGTCCAACTGATCCAACACCTTTTGGGGCCAGGCAGCCACTTCAGAACTTTAAGTTAGGATAGGAAGAGCAAATTGGTTTATAGCTTGGACTTTGTTCCTAGATGTCAGCGCTGTTTTGAGTATTAATTTTAGTCTACTAAAATATTCCTTACTAAGTTTTATTCACATTTATTCATGCTTTATTGTTGATCCTTCATCAATTCTCAAATACTTTTAAACTCCGTCTTGTTAAAGTTCTTTTATATCACATTCCCATTCCAGACTGATGTTTTCTTGGTGCTGCAACTTTTCTGCTTTAATGGCTGCTTTTGTACATTTATCAAAACCAAATGACCTTCTTATAGGTTCATAGGTTGGTACTACGCTATCAGCCCTAGGGCCTGTACAAGCCTAGCCATAACAATTCCCTGGATATTTCTTCCCACAATATTTACTTCCCTGGACCCCTGTGTAGCAGGGCGACTGATTTGATCCCCGGAGTGAATTTCCTCTCTCCCATCCAATCGTCAAGGTTCCTTTTGAAGAGGGCCAAGGAGACGCTCTGCTTGACATGTATGATCAGTCTATTCCAGAGTATGGGGAGTCTCTGGGTCAGGAACCTATCCCTCCAACATGTTTTGTTTATTGTGATGACAAGGTTTAGATCCCTGGAATGTGTGACTCTGAGGGATTGGAATTTCTTTAAGTGGAGCATGTCCAACAGCTCAGGGTTTGGCATGGCCTTGTATATTAAGCAGAGATCCTCTGAGTAGATGATATGCCACAAAGTATAGCTGGAGTTTTTTTAGATGGCCAGCATAGGGCATCTGCTTTAGGCCTGTGATTCTTTTAGTGAGGTATTTCTGCGGCCTTTCCAGCTGTTGCAGATGTCTTGTGAGGTACATACCAAATGGGGCATTGTACTCTATAATGGGTCTAATGAGGGATGAGTACAGTGGGACAATGACCTCCATTTTTCTGGATGAAAAGCCCTTAGTGATGAGATGTGCCACATAGAAGGATTTCCTGACTGTTGTAGTGATGTGGTTATCGAAGGTGAGACCACTGTTCACTTGTGTCCCTATGTCTCTCATCACACTTTCTGTGTTTAGTGTACTGCTACCTATGTGGTAATTCATGGGTACATGGTTTTTCCAAAAGGGGATAACTATACATTTCTTGGCATTAAGCTTGAGCCCATGACTCTGGCACCAATATATCATCTGACATTTTGACCACTTGCAGTTGTGCTTTCAGTTTCTCATCTGATAAACTATACAGCTTTAAATCATTCAGAGAAAGAAGATGAGATGTCTTTACACTTTCTTGTTTTCTGGGAGCCAAATTGTAGCCATGACCTAATCTGTTAAGTAAACAGCTTAATGGGTTAAGGGCAAGACAAAAGAGTAGCAGTGACAAAAAGTCACCCTGTAACATCCCCTTTGAATTTTTATACTTGCAATAATAATTTGTCCATCATGGCTTAATTGCAAAGTAGTTTGTCACTGTTTCATGGCCACTGTAATGTAATTGATCAGTGCAGGGCGTATCTTATACATTTTTAAGCACTCTTTTATCCATTAATGTAGGATACTCTCAAATACTTTTTTGTAGTCTATCCATCCCATACTTAGATTCTTCCCCTTTTTACAGTTCTCCACTCTGACTTTATTTAACAACAAAAGATCCTTTGTTCCATATGACTTTCTTTTGTTACCCTTTTGTTCTGTTGTGTTGATTGAGTTTTCTTCTAAATGACTACAAACCCTGTTGGCATTAATGCCAGTGTATAGTGTATACATTGCTGGAAGTTATTGGTCTATAGTTTTTAGGATAGCTTGCAGGTTTGTTCTTAAGTAGTATTGTTTTTCCTGTTGTTAACCAAGTTGGTGTCTGTTCAGGGTGCTCATATAAATAGTTCTGACTTGTGGCTAAAATGTTCATGTAAAGAATTGAATAATTTTAACCAGGAATTAGGTACTGCATCTGGGCCCGGGGTTTTCTAATTAGGAAACTTTGTTTCAATTTCTCTGGCCGTTATTTCATCCCATTTCATATCCTGTACATTTGAACTTGTTCATTCTTTAAATTCTTTATCTGTTCAGTTTCTTTGGTATTTTCCATAGAATCTTCATAGATATTTCTCCAAAATATATCTATTTCTTCTTTTTCTGATGATGTTCTAATCCCTTTTGCCTTGTTTCCCAATTTTCTATAAAACATTTTTGGGTTATCAAATTGTTTATTTTGTACTTTTTATTAAGTTTTTCTGCCTGTGCTGCTATTTTACCTTATTATTTGCAATAGCTCACAGAAGATCTTGATCTGTTCTGATACTGTGCATTGCTTTTATCATGTATATCTTTGAGTATTATGGTTGCTCTATTCCCTCTTCTATATTCTTCTAACAGTGACTCTTCTTGTCTTAATTGCTTTATAGATTTCTCTATTCAATACTTTTATGATGGCATTTGATTTCTGCCTTTCCTTTCCCTTACTGCCCTGTGTTTTTGTGTTAAGACTTTATCTGCTATTAATTTAGCTGCTCAGTAGTATATCCTATTTATTTCTGTTAAATCTTATGAACTTCTATGAACAATCGTAATTACTGTGTTTGTTTTATCAAACTTCTAACTTTTTGGGTTTTATTGACTTTCTGTAGTCTATTTGTTTCATTGATGTTAATATTTTTGTCCATCTCTGTTATATCAAACAACTTTTATCTTAGATTATTTTATTCTAAACTGAGGGCACATTCTTATTTCTCCATTTCCTGCGGGCATTCTGTACAAAGTTCCACAGCATCTTCCTGTGCCACATTCTCTTCAGTTTCATCCTGTGCCATGCATTGCTCATTTATATGGGAACTTACAGGCCTATCACTCCACAACACTGACTGTGTCTGAGTTGCCACAGTTTCCTGTTCCTTCTCTTGATGTGCAACTCCAACTGAACTTGTATATTGGTTTCCTATGGAAGGCTCCAGAGTATCTTCATATGGCAACTGATCAGATGTTTCCTCCTCTATCATGTAGGACATCCTTCTTAGCATCTCCTATCCATCTCCTTCATTTCAGATTTACTATTGATATAAAAAATATTTTTCTGGTATATATCTGCAAAAAAAAATGTTTTATTACTACATTACATTTAATGTAATATGTCTATATGACTTTGTAAAGTCTTTTGCAAAAATGTTGTAATGTATAATACTTGTAGACTGCTTTTTCAGTTGGATCCTGGACCATTTCTCTCCATAACTATGTTGAAAATGGGAACCCTGTGGGTCCAGTTGAACATTCCTGGAAAACGTACAACAAACAAATAACTTCATATAATGAAGTTCTGATGAATATCAGCTCCCTTTGATAGCAGTTTTTTCCATAGTCACAACAGAATATCATACTCTCTATTATGGGAAGCAAAACTCTGTGCGAGTGTGTGTATGTATGAAAAAAACAGTACTTTCAAGCAATTCATTTTTGATGAGCTGTACTGGCTTTTTAGCAATTCAACAAAACAAACTTTTGTTGAAATGTAGATAACCCTTATGTATGCACGTATGTATGTGTGGGATATATGTGTGTATTGTGTGTGTGTATATGTATATATATATATATATATATATATATATATATATATATATATATATATATATATATATATATATATATATATTCCATCAATTTATCTGTTATGATTTTTGTAAATAAACATCATAAATTCAAAATGACATAATGCCAATAAGTCAGCCATACAAACATCATAGACAGACATTTTTTATATGTAGTCTGCCATTAAGGTCCCCCATTATTGAACTCTGCCACCCATCAATGATCTCTAAATATGCTATCTCCAAGTCTACACAGACTTTGAAGAAAGGAAACATATTTAATTAGAAACATGCCACATTTTCCCATTATTCTGAATAGCCTGAAGTTGTAGACTCAGTTTGATGTACCAGTGATAATGACAGCAGTTTTGATGCAGCAACAGCATTAAAAGCCTGTTTACAAAAATACTTGACCCACTGAAATATTTACAAAATGGGACATACAATGGAGAGGGAGATCTACAATTTATTCCATTTTCCAATAAATAAGTACATTAAAACATACATAAATAGCAAGTTGCACACACATATAATTATACATTCATCAAAGAAACTGTAGAATTTTTGCCAAAAAATTGGTCATAAACCCTTAAAACATTTTAAAGTATTACAGACTGCACAAATGTGCCCCTCATTTTCACCTCTACAGATGTTTTGATTTGCCACAATAAATTAATTCATCCAAGTGTTTTCTGATATTAATTTTGTTCAGTGTCTAAGAATAGGTGGGACTTATCCCTGCATGCAGCAGTCATAAGACATATGGCCATTTCTAAATGGGTTTTCCCCACTGAAGCACTTTTACCTCTTTTCCAGTCAAATAGCCATTTTATTCAAAAGTAGTCCATGAATCTTCAGGGAGTGTACATTCTTGTATATTTTCATATTTGCTTTGAATATTAATTCAGTCATAAAAATTATTATGATAAGCTTAACAATTTCATACAGAACTGGTGTAACTTCAAAATCTTTTTTCTCCTTGCTTAATTTATTTTCCTCAAACTTCATCCAGCAATCTAGATATGCATGTTTCTCTTTCCCCTAAAATTCACCTCAGAAATTATTTTTTCTTTATTTGCATTAAGCAATGAAAGTCCCAGTGGTTATTGTCCCTCCTAGCCCTAACTAAAGTGTTTTTCTATTTAAGTTCTGTTTGCCAAGTCTGATATTTTATTAGTGAAGTTCAGTCTTACTACATTCTTTCATCTTGCAGAGCAGTGAACATGCTGCATTCTGTTTTCCTTGCACCAAGATTAGAGTTTCTCCATCTATATGTCCTCTAATCTCTTGCAAGTCTTTTTTATTGCTTATCCAACCTATGGCAGTAATCATGGCTATGATGCCCTTAAAATATACTGTCTTGGTTACCATGCAGTTTGTCCACTTCACAGCTCATTGATGGACTGCATGAATTCGAATTTTAATCCTTTTCAAGGCCATCAACCCCTGTTATAGTCAAGGTGGGTTATGTTGACTATAGCAGCATAGTCTTAGATTCACTGAGGTTGTGGCTGTGCTATTGTGCCATCATTATATATGTTAGGGGATAAGAGGTAAACATCTGCTGTATAAAGAATATGTTATTTTACCTTTGTTGAATAGTATGTATGACAGTGTGCATTTTCTGTGTTAGTGTTTTATTCATTTTGGATTTTATTGTCTTTCTAAATGTAAGGTAGAGCTAAGTCTGTGTGTTTCTACATCTGTGTGTGATGGTGTGGTTTGAGATTTCTGAGTCTGTTATATTTACGTAGGAGTAAGTATAGTGTTTGTTGAATGTGGGTGATGGAGTATGCATCATTTATGTAGCTGATCTTTTTGTGAGAGATGGTGTGTGTGTGTGTGTGTGTGTGTGTGTGTGTGTGTGTGTGTGTGTGTGTGTGTGTGTGTGTGTGTGTGTATGTGTGCGCGCATGCAATGTATGATGGTATACTTTCTTTCTTCCTTCCTGTTTTTGCACTGGACTTATTTCTGTGACTAGAAATTATTCCTAAAGTGATCTGATGTGTTATAACCACATCAGCTCCATTTTTACTGCAGTGCTTCATCTTGGCCCTTATAATTAACACATCTTCAGACAATGTAATTCATATCTCTATAATCAAGCTTCAACCATTTCACAGAGGTGGTGTGGAAAGTGTTAATTCATACTCTAGGATTCAGAAAAATCTTTACTGCTTCTGTAAATTGTCTACAGCAGTTAGATCAGTTTACATGACAGTGAGGAATTGTGATTCAGATACAGCTATGGTCACAATGAAAAAGACCTCATTACTGGCTGGTTAGCATATCTCTGAATCACTCTCAGTAGCATTTTCCACGTTGGCAAATGTACTCCCCTACAGCCATACAAATTTAGACACCCATACACACACACACACACACACACATGCACACATATACAAATTCATCCAGCATCATTCATGTCACAGTAGACATTTGGTAGAAGAAAGCAAATGATTATCATTAGCAACTCAAGTGGAGAATCACATTAGCATACAGCTCTGGCAGTGCAACCATCCAATGTGCTAATGATACATTTCTTGGGAACATCACTGGTGGTGTGGTCTAAGAACCAAAAAGGCTTAATGTGAATGGCTTTCTGAATCACATTGTCATATTTTGTTTTAAAGCATGATATCTCAGAGAAGACTTTGGTATGGCACTTACCCAGCTGTACAGAATATATTACATCATATTCATCCACTGATGTCATTTAACTTAATTCATTTAACTTGCTAATATATAGAAGAAAACTAAGAAAAGAAAATATCAGGTCATTTCCTATTCTTTTGACTTTATCTTTTGTCAGAAATTAGGCCAAAGTATCTTTTGCTAACTCTGTCATTCATCCTGATTTTTTTTCAGTACAAACTATTCTAGTTTTAATATAAACATGTCAAAATATATAGAAAATCCCTGTACTGACAAATAGAAATATTTTTGTATTTTATAATCGGGGTTAGTACAGATGCCTTTATTTAGCAAATATAGTTTCTGTTCTAGTAGCACAAAATACAATATGTAATAAGTCTCTGAACTTTTGAACCCTGTGCTGTTAAAACAATGCTTAGTGTGCAGACTTCATTATATTAGTTTCAGCACTGTTGTACAGGGAGTTCTGTGCACTCATTTACTCAGGAGGTGAACTATGGTCCAGCACAGTATGTCTGCTTCATCTGATGTGCAGAGCTGATACTACTTGAAAGGAATAAATGCTAACCTGGTGTGCTCAGTGTCCTTAATTAATTATTCTATCTAAAGCATAAACCACTCAAACATTTAAAACATTTTAATTTATGATAGATTGTGTTGGATCCCAACTAAATGCAAAAAGTTAGCAATTTACTTTCTTGTCAGTTTTGAAAACAAAACAGAATCTCTGTTCCTCTATGTTAATTCCAGAACAGTTTTGTTAAGGATCACTGTCACAGTACTGACCCCATGACATTACAGAAAATTCAAATGTTCCAGAGACACCCTCTCACTCTCTGTTAACAGTTATATTAGGAATGTTGTGATGATAATGACAGATTTATTTAAGAAAAGACAAAAGGTTTTACATTCTCAGATTTTAATGCAAATGTGCTTCATATCTATATATATTTAATTTCAAAGACCATATAGATTAAATCAGACTTAAATATACTTTCTTTCTCTCTCCTTATGTGAGTATCTGTGTATGTGTATATATATCTATCTATATGGGTCTACCTGTTATTATCGAAATTTCACTTACCCAAAACACATCCTTGAGATGACTTTACTGAAAGCTTTATTTTAACAAAAACCTGGATCACTGGAGTTTTACTCCAGGAAACTAACCACTTGGCCACCATACTGAGCTTTGCCTTTTCCCCCACTATAGTGCAATCTTGTTGTTGGTAATTTAGTTAGGGGGTGTGGGGGTGTGGGACAAAAGCCTCCCCACTTGTGTGGGTTTAATTTGCTTCCATTTTTATTTTTTATTTTTTGGGGGGTGGGGGGTGGCCAACTGACTAGTTTCCTGGAGTAAAACTCCAGTGATTCAGGTTTTTGTTAAAATAAAGTTTTTGGGGAAGTCATCTCGTGGATGTGATTTTTGGGTAAGTGACATTTTGATAATACAAAGTAGACCCATCTATATATATCTATTTGGTATCTATATCATCTATATAGATAGATGTATAAATATGGGTCTATTCAAAATGATCTAGACACACTAATGTCTAAATGCTTAAAATCAACAAAAAAAAAAAAATCTAAAAATCTAAACACAAAAATATTTAAACTGAAAAATATCTCCAAAATTGAATTTATAGCAAGGAAGGCTTTATACCCTTTCCCCACTGTTGTAGACACTCAGAGTTGGTATATGTAATTAGCAGGGTTCATGTGGGTGCGGTGGGGCTTGATCCCATACAAAAACATTGGTGTTGGATTTTGTTAGATTTGTTGACATTTTATATTGAACTCCACACCCCCTGCTATTTATATATACCATTTCTGAGGTCACACAATGGTGGAAAAATGGATTATGTCTTCAACCTACATACATTGAATATAGGAACAAAGGCCATTGAAAAGTAAGAATAATTTATTTATTTATTTATTTCACATATTTAACCGGGAAAGTCCGACTGGGTAAAACTCATTTTCAGCAGAGGCCCAGGGAGAAAAGCTCCACATACAATCAAAAAAATATAAGAAAGACAATGGGCAGGATTCAGGAAGGCTTGCACGGAGTGTAAGAGACGTGCAACACTCCATGCAAGCCTCGCGATCCAGGAACAGCCCTAAACTCCGTGTAAGAGACCAGCTAAAACATCTCTTACACGGACTGGGCGTGGACATGCTAAATACCTCACTTGCAGCTGAAAGGTATGCAAATGAGGAATATTAGCGATCCACGAAGCAGAAACCAGTCCATGTAAGAGACGTTTTAGCTGCAGAAATGTACTCAGTTGACAATTGAGTACGTTTCTGCAAATTCCACAATAAAGCCATGTCAGCTCCAAAAAAGGGTGCATATGACTCAGGCAGCATGCCAATGGCCAAATATGTGGCCATTGGCAATATAACCCGATGCCAAAATATTAAAAATATAAAATTTTTTTTTCGGCGATCTTTTAAACCCAGCTCAGCCCCGCGCAAACGGGCTGTGCTGTATAAAAACATAAAAAAGAAGGTTATATACCCACAAATGTGGGTTTCATGCAATACATGGAATGACAATGCAGGGACCAGCAGACCAAAAACAACATGGCCACCGTGTAGTGGTTGCTAAGGGGGGAAGCTGAGTCTAAGACATGTAACTAAGCATTAGTAGGCAATCTCATGTAAATGAGGGTTAGGATACTGAATCTCACAGTCACATAGCAAATGAGCACAGTCTGAGTAGTGTAAGAGATACATAAGGGGGAGGAATAGAGTAGGAGATAGGTGACATCACAGGGGGGAATGGTAGAAAGAAATGCAGTTCATTGGAGGCCAGTGTAACATGACAGATGACAGACACAGATCATGGAAAGAGGTGTGCCACTAGATAAGTCATGGAAAGTCAAGAAATGGAAGGTGTACACTGTTACTTACACCAAAGTTTCTTGCTGGGCGTGCATGCGCACGTGTGCGCACCATGAAGCGGGAGTAGGGCAGTGTGCGTGCGTGTAAGGCAGACTGAGCATGTGGGAGTGTGTTGGGAGATGTTTAATACTGTTTGCGCGGGTGTGTATGCGTGTAGGGCAGGCTGAGTATGTTGGAGGCTGTTGGCAGACGTGTAACAGTGTTTGCACGGGTGTACATGCGTTTTAACCCGAATAAGTAGATTATGAACCGTGTAAGCACGTGTGCGCGCGTGCAAGCCACTGTGAGCGTGTTTCTGCTAGTATGCACGTTGCTCCCCCCTGAGGAAACAGAAAGGAAAAAGGAAGCAACAGAATTAATAGGAAGCTAGCAGGGATAACTGCTGAAGCTAGCAGGTGAAAACAATTAGAAGCAGGCAATTACACAGGCAGAATAGTAGCCCAGCCCAGCACTTAAAACTCTGCAAACAGTAGTGCAGGATGTTTCTCTTAAGAGACACTGCAAGATAGGAGAAAGCTAATAGAAGTGAAAACTGAAAAAGCTTCACTCAGAGCAGAAATGTTAGGGGATGCCATAGCTGTCATAATGAGACATAGGCGACTTGCTGAGGGTGGTGACAATGCAGATGGTGCCAGACAACCCACAGTGAGGAGACGGAGAAGAGTGTACAGGCCCAGGGTCACCTACCACGGGTTACATGAGCTGGAGATAGTAGAGTGCTATAGAGTGGACAGAGAGCTCCTGCAGCAAATTGTTGAGCTGTGCAGGCCACGCCTCACACACAGAACCAACAGAGGGGAACCCATCCCAGTGGAAACCAAGGTATGTGTTGGCCTAAGAATACTAGCAACAGGTACCTTCCAGAGACCAACTGGCGATATGATGGGGATATCACAGGCATCAGCCTCCAGGGTACTGCACCAGTTCCTGGATGCCATGTCTGCACATGTCGGTGATCATGTATATTTCCCCAATGCCCGTGAGGTATTGGCCAGCAATATGCGTCTCTTCCAGCAAATAGCGGAATACCCTGAGGTAGTGGGTGCAATAGACTGCACGCATACGCATCAAAGCACCAGCCGGTGAGCGGGTAGGGCCTACATTAACTGCAAGGGCTTCCCCTCCATCAACTGCCAGGTCGTGTGTGATGCCCAGGGCATAATAATGAATGTGTGTGCTGGCTGCCCTGGGAGTTACCACGATTCCCACATCTGGCATTTGACGCAGCTGTACCAGACATTTGCCAATGGGGACATCCCACACGGACACCTAGTGGGGGATACAGGTTATGCACTGGAGCCATGGCTGATGACACCCATCAGAAACGCACACACACCTGAACAGGAACGCCATAATGAGGCACACGCACAAACACGTAATGTAATAGAGCGTGTGTTTGGGCTGCTCAAGTCACGGTTCCGGTGTCTGGACACATCTGGTGGAGCCTTGCAGTACACACCAACTACATGTACCCAAATTGTCATGGTATGTGCTATGCTACATAATATGATCTTGCGAAAACAGCTGCAGCAGGACCAGCATAGGGCCGGGCCAAACAGCCCCCACCATTGCCAAGGCCATCACAGGCAGAGCTTGACTCGGAGGAGGAACAACCCGAGCCTGCCCCAGTAGGCAGAAGGAGGCGTGCCCAGTATGCCCTGGCCTTGGCAAAGAGGCAACACATAGCACATACACTGGCTCAGTAGGAACCCTGGGAATGATACCCCCTCTGACTCACTCAAATAATAACATGAATGCCTAAAATGACATGACCTGCACACAAACATGTACAGGGAAGTGTAACATGCGCATCCGACAGAGGCAGCCCTGCAGCACCACCTGAGGCATGAATGCCATGTGTTAAGTAATGTAACACCATGTGCTATATGCACACATGAGCACCCTGACTAACATCCACCCTCACCAAGCATGAAGCCACAAAATGACGATGGGATGATCAAGTGCAATAACTGGCTGAAGTAATGCAGTTAGTCAAAGGGGAGCCAATGTGTTTCAGGCTGGGAAGACATGCGGAGCATGACACGATGCACCACCTGCTAGGGGTGGCGTGCACTTATCATGCCATGCCCCATAGATACTGGCAAAGGCTGTCAGTACCCACAGCATGCCCTGAATAGGTAAGTCTCAAAACACAAACCCACCTTCATAGGTTCTACAAGGGATAGGAACCTAGATGTAATGCTACCCAATGACAGATGTCTAAACAGCAAGATGTGTGCAGTGTAAATGTACACGGTATGGAGAATGCAGATACCAGTCCTGTAATAGAGAACTGGGTCAAGGCTCACATCAGCACCCTAACACTACCAGGTCACACCTCATACTGTGCTGTATAGCTGCAAAACATGGAACAAGCTACAAAAGGAGGGTGACTAGCAAGAAATGGCAAGGATAACCACACCCCCATGTTGGTACCACAACAAGAAGCAGCATGGATTAGCCATGGTTAAATACCAATGGCTAAAACCACCTCCCAGTATATAGCCTGCTGCAGACTACTGTCCTAATACCAGGAACTGCACCTGGCCTATGTCGGAATACATGAATATATCAAGCCCCTCAAACCACATTATATTGCTTGACTGAAAATACCCAGACATACACCGGGAGCATTATACTAGCACCAACACAGTAGGACAAAATTACCCAGAATCCATAAACCAAAATGCCCAGGAACAATGTACCACTCCCACAAGAGGGGTAAGCATACTGGATGTCATAATCAGCAACATGTGTACTGGATGGCAAGATGAGAAGTGTACCCCTCACTGGTAAGACCAGACCATAGAGTAATCACACTGGATACACACATCCTGACCCCAGTCCCTGGCCAGAATACCACAGTGAAAAACATGTGTAAAGCATAGGTTGCAGCCCTCAAAACTGATGTTGAATCCACAAAAGGCCCTGTGCAAGTGCAGAATATGGGACATACCACAGAACATGTTATACAGGCATTCCATGAACACAGCCAGGAATGCTTGGAGTATGCAATCGCAAATAACAACAACACACAATGCCATACATGCAGGCATCTGGCATGCTGGACTCCAGCCATTACCAAACCATGCAAGAGAATGAGGAAGCTACCACATGATAGAGCAAACATAAAAAGGGAAGTAATCACTGACCAGTAGTATGGCAATAACATATGTCCACACATACAATCCACTAAGTCCAGCCACAACAAGTAGAATCTGTGAATCCAGAGGCAATGTGACACCAGTCCCAAGTACACAGATAACCACAACACCCTCCAATAAATACAAATATATGTGATAGATGCATCCATGTATCCAAACCAGAGGTTGAGCTCCACCAACTCAGTACTGTCAAAACTAGTCAGGAGGAGAAGGTAACCACATACACCACAAACCCAGTCCCACATAGACCTACCACAACTGTAAACCAAACACATAAACACAGACAAATATTCCCAGAGGCCTTAATTACAAACACACCACACCAATAGAAGCCTCCAAAGCAGATCACAAGCAACCACAACCTTCAAACATAGCACATGCAACGAATAGTACGCAAAACTGGTGTGCCAAACAGTCACAGGCCAGAAGGAGAAACAACATGCCTGATACAGTCATAATAGGTGTCTGTATAGGCAGACACACTGTTGTCCCACTCACCAGACTGAACAAGGGAAAGGGTACAGTAAGCTGCCTGTAGACTGCCACAAAATGCCACATAACACAAGTACGCAGGTCACCCCAAAGCAAGCAGAAATATGATGCACTCAATGTCCATGCTGGTGTGAATTACCTGAGATGTACCTCCTTGGTCAACATGAAAATAGACATGGATGGTCCCTCTGAGTATGTACCCCAGGGCGGTATGACACTGGCTGTGTGCAGCATCCAACCCTCACCAAGAATGATGCCACAGTACAAACACAGAATGCTCATGTTTAACAGCTGGCACAGTTACAGCTGTCAGTCCAAGAGGGTCTAATGTCTGTTTGCTTGAGATGTCAAGCATGACAAGCCATGCCGCTGTTCCAGGGATGGCTTGCACCTGTTACCGATGTCGTGGTGCTGGATACTGGATAAGACCTTTGCCGCCTCCATAGAGCCGTATGTAGGCAAGGCCAAAAAGACTACCCACCACCCTAGAAAACATAAGTGGTAGGAAACATAAGGGTAATGCTGACCAATGCCAGATGTGTAAACTGCAATATGCATGCCCCTGAGGCACTTCCCATTATGGAGAACATTGATGTCTGTACAGTGACAGAAGCCTGCTGCAAGCCTAGTGATAGCACACCAGCACTACTAGGTTATACCAGATATCATTTGTTATGGCCCCAACACCTGCACCAAAACATCAAAGGAGGGGGAGTATCCATATGCAGCACAGACACCCATATTGCCAGGTAACTGACAATGCACAAAGCAGCGGAGACCACCCATGTGCACATAACTGTAGTCAAAACTGCTGTACAGTCTGTAGCATGCGACAGACCACACTCTCACACACAAGAACTCCACCCAGACATCCTGAAGACACTGGACAGTATGAATGTCCCACCAAATACCAGACAAGGTACACACAGATTACCACATAGGTGTCAAACCATTATGTATGCAAGGAGTAATCAGGGACCTAGGGACACAGGTCGACATTAATCTGTCATGTGACGCCCACAATGCCAATGTGGCTATGAAGATTGTTGATATTGGACACCGTATCATGAAAGGATTCACATCAACATCAACAGAGGTCACTGTGCTGCTGTACTGTTCCCTTATCAGACCCATAATCTAGTACAATGACTCATATGGGATGTACCGTATGTGACACCTGCAGCGGTTTGGAAGACCTCATAGTTACCCCACCAACAGGATAAAGGGTGTGAAATATATGTCATATGCTGCCTGGCTGTAGACACCCCAGCTGACTGCAGTCACAGACTGCCTACACAGAGGTATTGTATGTCTGTTGTACAAGGCCATGTCCAACACAGGAGTAATGGATACGCTCCACCACAGGAAATCAAAGCCATTGGAGCTGTGAGAGTCACAGATGTCAGCCTCAACACATAATGAAATAAGATGTGCTGGAGGGACAGATACATAACCCAGAGGCTCCCCACACCCAGAAACAGGATCCCAGTCCATGGTAGGCAGAGCCCCTCACTGACACCCCTCAACAGGAATATTGCCAAGTGGATGGATGACCGTACATATATACTGGGGGTCTTCACTGTGTCACGGCCAGACAGAGGCACAGTGAAGAACTTCATAAATGGCCATAATTGAACATAGCAAGGGGTGGCGAAAGACACACACACTCTGGCTAGGCTTACTAATGGCCTAGGGTGTATAGCCTAGTATGAACCCATGAACATTTGAAGATACAAAACGTACAGGACACTAAGGATAATCACAAGGGTTACCCAACTGATGGTAGGAACCATGTTGGGCATCCACAGATATGCTCTGAATCACACAGATATTACAAACAACATACCAAACACACACACATATTGCTAACATACAACCTGTCAGGTGCAGTGCAAACTCCCCCCCCCCCCAGAGTGCAAAATACCTATCCCAGCAGACTGATGGTCCCCTGACATTGCAGATGCTGAGGTAACAGCCATCATCTGCAAAGTAGAACACACAGCAACAAAGGTATGTGATGGTGTCCTGTGCTGAGGCCAACATGGACTCCAAGAATAATGGAATGCCAAATCACGCTACTGCCCAATGTCAGCCTTACCACAGGATATGTACCCAAAGAGCAGTGTACAACAACAGTGGTCCATCACAACAAAGTTGTTGCCTGAATGGATACTCCAAACTACCACCCCAGGATCCTGACAAGCTTGTTCTGCACAGCTATGGAAAGGATCAGTATGTACCTCAGACAGAAGGCTATTGTGGACCTACTGATACTGGACCCTACACAGTGTAGCTGTCGTAACTGCAGAACCTGCCCCTAAACATGTCTGACCCATTTGAAGCAGTCATTAAGGTCATTGATGAGGGCAATGTGGTCCACACAGTGTAACTGGATTGTGCACATGCTTCTAGACAATACCGTATGAGTTCAGTATGGATATGTTCACCAGCTTAAATATATACCCCTATGTCAGTAGAGGGGTTGCAAACCAGACCAAGGACAGAACTGACATGGTCAGACATGCCGCATCCATGTCAGACTACAAAGCGGATATGAGTGGCATCCCACAAGGCCTAGTCTTGGCCCCTCCCACCCCCGTTCTGTATATATGTCCCATAGGTATAGGCCAACATGGAAGGACTGTGACTGAACATGTATGCAGAGGAGTACAAACAGCCCACCATATCCGACCCCCAGCTGACACAAGCAACCCACAAAAGGGCCACCTACAAACAGACAACTGTAGCCATAGCCATGTTAGCAAGCTAATTGCAGAACTGTGTATAGACAACCACCATGGATATACAGTAAGTGCCCACAAATTACCACACAGGTGTTAACCCATGAGGTGCCTAACATGTAATGTGAGACCTGGGTACAAAAGGTGATAGATATCCTGCACTGGACAAACATGTGGCTGTAGTGTTCGCAGAAACATATACTATATACCCACTCAAACATGAAGGTTGGCAGATGTAGATAAGGGGAACTCACTGTGGCTCTGCAGTCATCCTCCATCAGCTTCACAAGTGACTACAATAGCCCCTGTGGGATATACCGCAGCAGACACCTCCATCAACTGTAAAGTCCACAACAGTACCCCACCAGGAGTAGCAAAGAGCATGAACAGATGCCATGTGTTGCCTGAGTAAACAAACTGCAGCCCCACACACCGCCATACTTCCCAGCTACAGGAAAGCTGTGCCTGATGTATGAAGCCATGTCCAACCTGGAATGAATGAACATGTTGCACCTTATACAATCTGAATGGCAGTGAGCTATGCACATGAGAGACCTGAACCCCAGCACTGACATACATAGGACAAGCTGTACAGAATGATCCATAACACAGAAGGCACCCCCACTCTTCAGTAAACTCCTGGTACAGGTCAGCCAGAGAGTCACATATCGACACCCCTCAAGAGGAATCCTGATGAGTGGATGGGAGATGGTAGGCTAACCCTGGGTATCACTGTTATGTCAGAGGTAGACGGAGTCACAGTATACTAACCATGACATATGTCATGGCAAACTCCAGTTACAATATGTGTCAAAGGACAAACACACCCTGTGACTAGCATCAGAAATGTCCTAGGGAACATCGCTAGTGTTTGCCAATGTCCACCCATGTTGTGGAATACACTAGCAATGTTGGACGAGCCTGGTGTAGGTAGTCCATATCTGAACATATTGCAACATGGTCATATGTGCACAACTGGCCCCTACACAGTCTGTTGTGCTCACTATTTTGATGTCAAGCAGTCATAGGACTAAAGCCCAGGATACTGTCCACCACAGTGAAAGTACTGAACCAGTACACTATACGGTACTACAGTGTTAGGTCATTATGAAAGTATGTTGAGAACTGTCTGCAAAGTATCCCATGCAATCCCTGCAGGCACAGTATAATCCCTGTTGTGGCAGACATGAAGCAGTTGGCCAGTTAGTACACAACATGACACCCAACACACAACCATAAACGTGAGATATTGTTGAAGTTCACACACACCCAAATAAGTGGTGGACATCAGAGTGCAACATATGGAAAGCTCACACTGGGCATGCTCATACACTTTGATAAATGAGGCATATGTCAGACAGCATGCCATGGAAAGGCTGAACTGGGCATGCTCACACACTTAGGCCATATCTCCGTTTAGCAGTTGGCCACACATATCTGGTATTTGTACGTGTCAGTCCAGGAACCAACCACAACACAGCAATCAGCCCAGTGCACACAGTAAATGACTACAGAGACATAAGTGATATAGTGGATCGCCGTCATATGCAAACATCTTCCACAGATACACAAGTTGGTCATAGGAACAGGGAATGCTATGGCAATAAAGACCTGCAAACAGTAGAACAGCACAACAAATATTGTGCATCCGACAATTGAACATATGGGTGTAGAGGTCAATACTAGGCTTGTTGCCCTAGGGAATGACAGCTCAGCCAGAGTGTGCTTGGCATCTGCATCCCCAGGACAGTAGGCTACTGTGCCATTGTAAGGTAGGTCACAGAAGGCAACATGTGAGGCTAGTGAGCTGTGCCCCCAGGGATTGAATGTGCTAAGCCACAGCCATGTTATCGGTGTGTGCTGTGAGAGGGTTGCTGAGGATCTCTGACAGTAGGTGTCCGTCAATAACAGACTGAGGGGAGCCCTATCTGCATTCTCTGGATGATTCCACTGTCAACACTGTGTTGTAATGAGTATGTGTGAATGAAGTGCCGTGCCGGAACTGTTCACAGATGTCCTTCCTCTGTGGGCTACAGCTCTGCAATGTATTAGGTCACTCTGTCTGTTGTACGCATATATGGCTGGTGTACAGCTGACAGGTGTCTTGTTGTGGAGCAGTCATGGGTATATGTGGGATAGCATGACCAATGCAAACCGTACACATGCACATAGAATGCAATTGTCAAGGATTATGCTGAGTGGCCAGTATAGTCCCCCAGCATGGGTCCTCTGAAGTCGTCCACCCCAGTCTACACAAGTGTAGAGTCTGCTTGTGCTAAATACAGTTTGTGTGCAGTGACAACCTTGCCTGGGGGTGGAGATGGGATATGGATGTCCAGGGAAAGGTGGGTATGGTCAGATATCAACAATGGTGGTCTACCTCTGGTGTGGAACAGTGAGTACCCATGTTGCAGACGGACAGGTGCAATATGTATTCCCCCATGTGGCTGTGGTGTGTGGTTCTGCCATAGCACATGGACCCACAAATTGTAGTGGCTGTAGGGTAAAGTGGTAGAGGCCTGAGTAGTTCTCACACATAATATGCCTGTACCTGATGTTAACGACTGGAATGGTGTATGTGAACACCTGCATATCCTGGCACTGTTTCCAGGGAAGCTAAGTGTGTGTCCTGGATGTGGGTGTGGTGTTCTGGACTGGTTGTGTCGTGTGTTACAGGTCCTGTGGTCCCAAAGCATGGTATAGAACATAACCTGCCAGTGCGATGTGCATATCTGTCCCTGACGTAGGTGACTGCAAATGCATATATATGCTATCCCCCACCTGACAGGTAGTACTACATGTACATACCTCTGTAGAAATAAAGATGTCAGCACCCTATAAATACTATAGGTGCAGAAACGATGCCTAGTAATTTGGATAGTGCGCTCTGCTAAGGTGTCTCCCTCAAGTGTCATAATATAGTTAGGTAGGAGTTCGAATCCTGCAAATGCTCAGTGTGTGTGTGTGTGTGAGTGGGGTTTGTGTGTGTGAGAGGGCAATGTCCCTTTTGGCAACTGGGAAAACACACTACAGGATGCACATTCCCCTTTCTAAACACTGATGATGTCAGCACCCTATAAGTAAAGCAGGAGAAGGGAAACTTCCCAGTAATGCGAATAGTGCACTCTGCTAATACGTCTGTCTCAAGTGTCATAACATAGTTAAGTAGGGGTTTGAATCTTGTACATGCTCCGTGTGTGTGGAGAGGGTTAGTGTGTGTTCAAGACTGTTTGAAAGAAGTATCCCTTTTGCCAACTAGGAGAATACACTACAGGATGCACATTCCCCTTTCTAAACACTGATGATGTCAGCACCCTATAAGTACAGCAGGAGAAGGGAATCCTCCCAGTAACACAAATAGCGTGCTCCGCTAATGCGTCCGTTTCAAGTGTCATAACATAGTTAGGTAGTGGTTTGAATCCTGCAAGTGTGTGTGTTTGGATGAGGGGGGTTAGTGTGTGTGTGTGTGTGTGTGAGGGAAATGTCCCTTTTGGCAACTGGGAGAACACACTACAGGATGCACATTCCCCTTTCTAAACACAGATGATGTCAGCACCCTATAAGTACAGCAGGAGAAAACAAGCCTACCGGTAATGCGAATAGCACGCTCTGCTAATGCGTCCATTTTAAGTGTCATAACATAGTTAGGTAGTGGTTTGAATCCTGCAAGTGTGTGTGCAATTTTGTTTGAGGCAAATGTCCCTTTTGGCAACTGGGAGAACACACTACAGGATGCACATTCCCCTTTCTAAACACAGATGATGTCAGCACCCTATAAGTACAGCAGGAGAACAGAAGCCTCCCAGTAATGCAAATAGTGCGCTCTGCTAATGCGTCCGTCTCGAGTGTCATAACATAGTTAAGTAGCGGTTTGAATCGGGCAAGTGTGTGTGTTTGGATGAGGGGGGTTAGTGAGTGTGCAATTTTGTGTGAGGGGAAATGTCCCTTTTGGCAACTGGGTGAACACACTACAGGATGCACATTCCCCTTTCTAAACACAGATGATGTCAGCACCCTATAAGTACAGCAGGAGAAGGGAAGCTTCTCAGTAATGCGAATAGCGCGCTCTGCTAATGCGTCTGTCTCGAGTGTCATAATATAGTTAAGTAGTAGTTTGAATCCTGCAAATAGCAAGTGTGTGTGTTTGGATGAGGGGGGGTTAGTGTGTGTGAAATTTTATGTGAGGGAAATGTCCCTTTTGGCAACTGGGAGAACACACTACAGGATGCACATTCACCTTTCTAAACACAGATGATGTCAGCACCCTATAAGTACAGCAGGAGAAGGGAAGCCTCCTAGTAATGTGAATAGTGCGCTGTGCTGATGCGTCCATCTCAAGTGTCATAACATAGTTAAGTAGTGGCTTGAATCCTGCAAGTGTGTGTGTTTGGATGAGGGGGGTTAGTCTGTGTGTGTGAAGGAAATGTCCCTTTTGGCAACTGGGAGAACACACTACAGGATGCACATTCCCCTTTCTAAACACAGATGATGTCAGCACCCTATAAGTACAGCAGGAGAAGGAAAGCCTACCAGTAATGCGAATAGCACGCTCTGCTAATGCGTTAGGTAGTGGTTTGAATCCTGCAAGTGTGTGAAGGAAATGTCCCTTTTGGCAACTGGGAGAACACACTACAGGATGCACATTCCCCTTTCTAAACACAGATGATGTCAGCACCCTATAAGTACAGCAGGAGAAGAGAAGCCTCCCAGTAATGCAAATAGTGCGCTCTGCTAATGCGTCCGTCTCGAGTGTCATAACATAGTTAAGTAGCGGTTTGAATCCGGCAAGTGTGTGTGTTTGGATGAGGGGGGGTTAGTGAGTGTGCAATTTTGTGTGAGGGAAATGTCCCTTTTGGCAACTGGGAGAACACACTACAGGATGCACATTCCCCTTTCTAAACACAGATGATGTCAGCACCCTATAAGTACAGCAGGAGAAGGAAAGCCTTCCAGTAATGCGAATAGCGCACTCTGCTAATGCGTCCGTCTCGAGTGTCATAACATAGTTAGGTAGGAGTTTGAAATCCGTAAATGGCATGTGTGTGTGTTGGGATGTGGGGACTATGTGTGTGTGCAATTCTGTATGAAAAACATGTGCTTTTTTGAAATCAGGGGATCACACTACATGATGCACATTACCCTTTCCAAACAGTGATGATGACAGCACCCTATACATACAGCTTGAGAAGAGACATCTGCCAGTACTCAGAATATCGCAACCTGCTACAGCGTCACTCTCAAGTGCCATAACATATTTAGGTAGGGGTTTGAAACCTGCAAGTGTTTGGATGTGGGGAGTTTGTATGTGTGCATTTCTGTATGAAAAACATGCTAGTTTTGGCAATCAGGAGATCACACTACCTGATGCACATTACCCTTTCAAAATACTGATGTTGTCAGCACCCTATAAGTACAGCCAGAGAAGCGGAACTATCAAGTAATCCGAATAGTGCGCTTTGCTAATGTGTCTCTCTCGCGTGTCGGGACTTAGTTTGGTAGGGGAAGGAATCCTGCAAATGGCAAGTGTGCATGTGTGTGTGGGGGGGTAGTACTGTGTGTGTAAATGCAAGTGTGAGAGAACAGATCCTTTTGGCAAATACTACAATACACCAGATGCTGCATATTCCCCCAGTAAACACAGGGGATGTCACCACACTATCAGCACAGCCAAACAGGGCTAGTTGGCTAGTAATGCCAATAGTGCTCTCTGCTACTGTGTCTATTACCATTGTCAGAGTACAGATAGGTATGTTTTGGTAACCCACAACTGCCACGTGTGGTTGTGTCACACAGTATGACCTTGTGTGGGTCTTTGTACATAACAATGCATGCCATTGCCTAAACCAGCAATGGCATTGCACACATGATGTATGTGTGTGACACATACACATAAATACCTGTGACCTGCAGTAGTTACCATGTCTGACACATGCCTTGAGTGGATAAATTGCATTTGCAATGTATACCAATATGACTGTGTCTTACTGTGCAGGGTCCGCACGCAGTATGTGTCTATACAGTGTGGGTGTATATGGTAAAATACCTACAGCAGGGGATACACATCTGGTCTGGGCCATATAGTGTACATGTAGTCGATGTACAGGTGCTGCATGTTCCCACCTGTTGTGGTAGTGGTAACATGTCATTCCACTGCAATTCAGTGACCACATGCTGTGAACCCTTCAACCAGTGTGTTGTAGCTACAGTAATGCTCACGCACAATGTTTGGCTGGATGCAGTCCAGCCATATAAAGACAGTTCTTGAGACTGTCATATTGCCAGTGTTGTTATGGAGGATAGGTGGTCTTCCTGTGTATGGGGGGGTTGTGTGTGCCAGGCTATGAACCAGATGGCAGTCCGACAGACTGTTAGCTGCACATGATTAGGCCCTGATGCTTTGCGCTGTGCCAACAACCTGGAGGTGTGTGTATATCTGTGGTACCTTGGGATACCACCCCCCTGTCCATGTGTGTTAGATGTGTAGGGGACGACAGGCATGGTATGGGGCATAACCTGTCAGTGATTGGTAACACCTGTGAGCCATGAATCAGGAATCTGGTACTGCACAGACATTGCAGTTCACCGTGCTGAGGACAGTGTCCGGTGCATGCATCTTCCGGTGTACACTGCTGTTGTTGTGTAGCAGCACTGTTAGTGTCCTAACCTGTATGATATCCACGGAGGTGGCTAAGTAAACCTTGTCCTGCAGCATAAGGCAGTATGTGTGTACCAAGGAGCTTTGCCATTATACATCGGGCCATGGGTGTCACATGCAAGATGACCCTTGCACATCATTGTGGCTTCCCTAGCATGTAAGCACACATTGACAGCCAGCGGATACCCTATGAATGACATTGGAGACTGAGCATAATGTAGACATACAACACCCTTCCCACATATAGTGGTAGCATACCTGGTGAGGGTATGTTGGCAACCAAGATCAGGCTCATACTGGCCTGTGCCACATGCTGAGAGATCCATTCTATGTTCCCTATCATGTAGTCCAGGGAGGTATGTCTCAGGTCGGCCATACTGGCATGGTCAATGAGTGAGACATATGTGTCCATGCCTCTGACTGACCTGTATGCATGTGTTCTGTGGTGGACCATAGTGCCCCTGAGGCATATCACTGTGACCTTCACCAGATACAGCCTGTTGAGCGGGACCCCAGTGCAGCACCCAAGACAGGTACCTGACACGTCTGTAGCAGGTGTGTTGTGTAGCCCTACAGGCTGTGAGTGTGTGGCACAGGGGATGTGTGTGCCATGTGTGGCATGTGCTCTTTTCCAACGGAACATATGCCTGTGTGCCAGCTGCGGAGGTGTGTGATGCTCAGGCAGGATGCAATTCTCAGTCCCCACATATTCCCCAGTATGTTCAGCATGCTGTCAGTGCGTGTCAATGTCTGACTTGTATTGTAGTCACTGTAATATATTTCATTTATTTATTTATTTATCCTACATTTGTTGACCGGGATAGTCCGACTGGATGCATGTCCATTTCCAGGGGAGGCCCGGGGAGAAAAGCTACAAGGGTAAGCGGATACAGCATTACATAATACCAGCATTACATATTACAAACAGATTATTTACAGAGATTACATAAGTAAGCAAGTTAAACATGTTCCACAGGTTAATGTTAGTCCTGAGCACAAGACAGGATTAAATTAAATTACACAGTAAACTGGTTAACAGATTTTACACATTCGAGTTAGCCAGGCTTGATACATTGACATAGCCAGTTAAGTGACAAATGTTGTTTGAGTCTAGTGTTAAATTGACCTAAGGTGGAAAGTAAGGTAATATCAGCTGGAAGTGAGTTCCAGGATCTACTTACAGAGTTTGCAAAGAGAGAATCACCGGCTGTGTTATTAAATTTGCTAGTCTGAATTAGTAGTTTGTTAGAGGATCAAGCGGTCTAGGATTGTTATAGGGGGTGATAATATTTGAAGTGCAGGAGTATTCTCCGGATTATAGAGGATTTTATAGGCCATAATCAGTTGGTTATACTGTATTAGGCTGGGTAGTTCAAGCCAACCAAGCTGATTTAGATTGATGCAATGATGTGTCCTAAAAGGCAGCCCAGTGGCAAACCTGGCAATGTGGTTGTAGCAAATTGAGTGTTTGTTAAGGACAGTCTTGTTCATATTCGAGAGTAGAGGGATGCATACAGAAGGGTTGAAAGAAGGTGTGAGCGAGCTATGGCACCTTTAGCTGGAGGGGTTAGGAAGGCTTTTATTCTGTAAAGTGACCCTAGTTTTTTATTGATGGCTTTGATAATTTGGTTAACATGTAGGTCACATTTGAGATTATTGTCTATGATGACACCTAATAGTTTAGTAGATGGGTCAGGGGAGATTATTGTGCCATCAGTTGATGTTATGGTAAAGGTGAAAGCGGTAGACCTACGTGTTGGTGAAATAACAGCAGTTTAGTTTATGTGGGATTTAGGATCAGACGATGTTCAGAAAGCCAGTGTTCTATTGTATTAAAGGTGGTCTGGGTAGCTGACCATAACTCTACTGGAGATGTGGCTGAGCAGATCAGAGTAGAGTCTTCAGCATATTGGATACAGCTGACTTTTGGGATGACAGTATAAAGGTCGTTAATGAAGATGGATAACAGCAAGGGCCCTAGTATAGAGCCTTGTGGTACTCTGAGGGTGTTAGGTAGAAGGTTAGAGAGTTTGTTCTGCCAGAAGCCAGCCTGCTGTCGACCATGCAGGTAGGATTGAAACCATTGGAAGGCTCCAGTATCTAGACAGAATGTTTGCAGGGTGTGGATTACAAGTTGGTGATCAACCATATCGTATGCCTTGGAAAGATCCGAAAAGAGGGCTGAGGATATATAATTAGTGTTGCAAGTATGGTTTATGGTGTTAGTAAAGGCTAGGAGGCCTGAAGTAGTGCTGTGATGAGGATGGAAGCCATGCTGAGTGTCTGCCATAAGGCAATTTTGGATTAGGTGGTGCATGAATTGTCTAATAATAAAGTTTCCATAATCTTTGCAAGTGGAGAGAGTATAGCTATTGGCCTATAATTGGAGAATTCAGTAGAGCTGCCTCCTTTGTGAAGTGGAATTACATAGGATATTTTCCAGATGGTGGGAAATTTAGATTCTACCATGGTTCGTTTGATTAGTTATGAGACGGGGTAAGCAATAGCATCATCTGATTTTTGTAGGTACTCGGCAGAGAGTTGTTCAGCAGAAAGTGTAGTGGGTTTCACTTTTTCAATCAAGGTACGGAGAAGTGAAGTGGCGACTGGTTGGCAGCTGAACGCAAGTAGGTTTCTAGGGGTGCTACTTTCAGGACCAGGGGATCTAGGAGGTAGATGGCTAGCTAGGGCTTGAAATATCTCAGTAATGAATTGGTCAAAACTATCAGAAACATCTTCAGGGGTTTTATCAATAGTAGCAGCAGGGATTGGGGTTGAAGTTTGTCCAGGATGTAGTATATATGACATGCCACCAGACAGGGTATGGCATTACTGGGTTCAGAGAGCTCAGTCCCCAGATTGGCTGTGTGGTGGCATCCCACACATGTGTTGTACGTTCCTGGCCAAGGGTGATTGCTGACTGCATACATGTGGCAGCTGTGACATTGCCACATGACTCACATAAACCACAACTGGACCATAGAGGTGATTCACAGGTTACCTTTGCACATGCTACCCTAGTAGTGTGATTGCCATGGTGAGTACCAACACATAGGGCCAATGGGGGAACAACATACTGAAGGTGTGTATGTGTGGGTGTACCGCTACTGTTTCATAGCACTGGCATATATGACTGCACACATGGGTAAATGCCAGGTAAGACATGTGCAATGTGTCACAGGCAACGTACATGCGTACAGGACAGACAGTGATGTTCTGTCATGTGTAAACTTGACATACGTATCGTACGCTATGCAGATGTCACTAGGAGTCTACAGAAGCACTGTAACTCTGCATTGCAGGTGTAAGCAGTGTTCCAGGGAACCCCAAGCGAACATGCATGCAAACAAAGCTACAGTAAGCAGAGCTGGAAGTAGTGCATTGTACAACAAAGACGGGGTAACAATAACAGTAAGTAACAATGCAAATATGTAGGCACTATCAACATGTACCCTGGAATACACAGCGCAGATGCCCATGGTAGAAGTGATATTATGTCATAGTTATTTGTGATTTGGATTACATTGGTACTGCACACATATCTACATGCGTGAACATCCACATTGCATAGTCGTTGTGGGCAACTTGACACCATTACTGTACATGTCCACCATTGCATATCACTACTTGCGTTAGCTTCCCCCCTGTGCTACCCATGTATGCGGCTATCTGTTGACAACCTTACCACGGGCATGCAATTATGTGCAGCTGTTACACTTTGGTATGTACTATGGGTGCAGATAACAATTCAGGACATTCATACAGTTACTGCAGCAGGCATGCTGGGATATACACATAGTCATAGCAGCACACTGTACTGTTACCAACATGATACTACTAATACACTTCTATGTAGTCACCCTGTGCATCAGCAACGTGTTTACCTGTTCCCGCAATGATGTTGGAGATTGCAGGAGATGGCACAGTGTCATCATATGCACAGGGTGTGAATTAGGTATGCCTGAGTCAGCCACTGATACCACCAATTGACATGTGTGTGTATGTGTGTTGGTGAGGGCAGCAGTACAGGGTGGGGCAGTGTTGGTGCAGTGTGTGCATGTATGTGGTCACCCTAGGTGTTAACATTTCGCATGTGTGTATGCACGCACACAGTTCCACCTCATGGCTGCCATATACAGGGGTTTGTGGACAGCCACAGACTGCACCTGGCAGGTCATACAGATCAGTGTCTGTGGGCACGGACACGGTACCTGTTCCTGGCAGGGGTGCTACGGACTGTATCCAGTACTAAGCCAGACTGGGTACTGTCATCAGAAGCGGGAGTGTGTTGACTGGACACAGGTCCCTGTTGGGACTGTCCAGAGCCACGTGCACGTGGTCTCCTGGGGCGTTCCGATGACAGCACAGACCCAGCATTGCTGGGGCTGCTGCTGGCACTATGGGGGTGTGCGCGAGCCTGTTGTCGTCCGTGCCGACTGCCAGCTGCTGCTGTTGCCGGCATACGGCCACGTTGACGCCGCAAACGCCCACCATTGCCCTGGCTCATGGACATTTGGTTGTGGAACTGCTGTAATATGTCCCAACAATGTCTGTCTATGACATCGGTGAAATTACGGATAGCATCCGCAATGTCATGCATACTGTCTGTCATGGCTGTGCGACATGCTCTCAGCTCCCTCAGACCCTGTCTGGTGTACCTTTCCATACACGACTGTGCCTGCATGACAGTCCGAAACATAGCTGAGGTTGACAGATCTCTTTGGGCACGTCGGCCAGAGGCAGTACGCCCATGGATGCTCCCAAGAGAACCCATGGGCAACTGTCTGTGTGGTACCATCGGAGGACCCTGCCCATGGCTGCTGTGTGGGGACGCATGTGCCACAGGTACCACATTACCCTGGTCTATGCCCACTGTATCCTGTCCATCACCTAGGGACAATGGTGACAAAGGATGTACTGGCAGGATGACTGTGGGCAATGATGGGGTTGACAGCTGTGTACTGTCAATTGGCTGACCAATGGCGGACCCTGACACACCTTCCTGTACCATTACACAAATATCATCATTACCAGTACCCGTGGCACAAGATTCAGGTTCCCTGCTGCAGGTCACCAAAGCAGCACCAGAACCTGTGGGAGGAAGACAGGAAACACACTTTACAGTCTCCAGACATTGATACCAGTGATGCACTTCTGCAAACATGCACACATGGACACATGCACACATGCACACATGCACACATGGACACAGGCACACATGCAGACATGCACACGTGGACACATGCACACAGGCAGACATGCACACAGGCACACATGCACACATGCACACATGCACACATGCACACGTGGACACATGCATACATGGACACATGCACACATGCACACGTGGACACATGCACACATGGACACATGCACACATGCGCACGTGGTCACATGCACACATGGACACATGCACACATGCACGCATGCATATGTGGTCACGTGTACACATGCACACATGCACACATGCACACACGCACACATGCACACATGCACATGTGGACACAGGCACACATGCACACATGCACACGTGGACACAGGCACACATGCACACATGCACACGTGGACACAGGCACACCTGCACACATGCAGACATGCACACATGGGCACAGGCACACCTGCACACATGCACACCCCGCAGTGTACACACAGATCACTACTGAGTTACACTACTGTTACTAGCATTATCAGGACTATTATAGGTTATGTTAAACACACTCACCAGCATGGATGGCCTGCCTTGCTGTAACCCCGGAGGGACCTGCAGAAATGATGAGATTAATGTCAGTGGGCACAACTGTGCCATTGATATTGCATATGATACAGTGTACAGAACAGTCAAGTGTACATATGGCATATTACCTGCATGCTCCATGTCGTGCTGCTGTGTGGATCCAGCCTCCATCATACTGCAGGTGTACTGCTGTTGCTGTTCCGGGGCTGGAGCCACAACACTTAGGAGTAGCCCCTCCAGTCTGGTGAGGGGGGGATGTGTGGCCACCCCACCTCCTGTGGCAACCTGTTGCCTGTGGATATCTGATGCACGCTGATGGACACTTCGGATTAAATCACTGCAGTGATGTCGTACCTGCTCATATGTCCTGTTATGCATGCCAATATCATTTACCCTACGGACAAGGTCTTGCCACAGTGCAGCCATCTCCTGCTGATTCTGACTGGTGCGGGAAAACAGGATGTCATACTCCCTCACCAGGCTCTGGTGGATCTCCTCGTCTTCCGCTGCAGAGTAGGTGGGATTACGCTGACGCGCCATCTCCCTGGAAGAGAACACAAACAGGATATCAGCAGACTATGTCAGCAATATATGGCACACATACTATACATGATACTCATGTGTAGTGATATACTACTACTCCCATATGTTGCATGTGTGTGTCGTGGTGGATACACAGGTACATGGCCAGATATCAGTGCTCAGCCAACACCTGTGCAACAATACCTGCCACATTCCACACAACATAGTAGCATGCCCCATCGGTCAGCACACACTGACAGGTCCAATGCACAACCTCACTCTGGGGGTTCATCCCAAGGTACTGTATGTGGGACGGCATCCACTACTGTGATGTGGACAGAAGTTACTCGGCCTGGATATGCATATCCCACCACCACCACCAGCACAGTAGACTACTATGATATGTATGTGATTAGACAGTTATTCACTTGCTGGGACTGAGATGGTATCCATGCAGCACACTGGGCCAGTGGAAGCCACAACACACACTGCTGACCCCTTTGCAAATGCTTACCACGGACATGCCACAGATTGCATGGAACTTGCACACACATTTCTAACCCAGACCCTATGCACAAAGGTTAGGCATCCTGTCCGGTGGACCCCAGACAGAGGCAGATTGTATAACAATAGCAGGAGGCTACTACAGGACAGAGCACATTCACATTAAGGGAAGGCATCTGTGGTCAGCACTGGTACTACGCTACGGTCCGTCATAACAACGGCCACGGCCTACTCTGGGAGGAAATGGCCACAAACACTATGGATGACCACAAGGCCTTCTTCAGTTATGTTACACATATGGACCACATGCCTCAGATATGCTCTGTGTTAATACACACCTACTTAACATTCACCAAACACACGGATATTGGCAACAGTCTTGCAGACAGGTTCGGTGCACGTATTCCCCCTCCTTCTCCCCCACCAGTTGAAATATTTATCACAGCTGTATGTAACCTCCCTATCATCTCACATGTCCAGGTGAGGGCCACCCTCAGCAGAGCAGAACACACAGCAACACTGTGACCTCATGGTATCCCTGGATGTGTGCTACCTGCACTCCAAGAGGACATACAACCGCATATAACACTGATAATTTATCTTGGCCGTACTACAGGATATGTACCTGGACAGTGGCATACAGTGACAGTGGTCCCACACCACTAAGGAGGCACCTCGACTGACCCTGGGAACTACCACATCATATGCATAACCGGCCTGGTCTGCTAAGCTATGGAATTATGCAGTATGGGATGCATATGCAGTGATATTGGGTACCTGCAGACACTTGTACCCAGCCAGTGTGCCTTTGTGATGGGCTGATCCTGCCTTTTGAACCTGGCTGACCTTTCAAAGCAGTCACTACAGCCATTGCTGGGGCAACGCACAGACAACTGCTGCCAGGATCATGGCCTAAGACTGATTGACATGTAATGTATGGTCATCCCCTTTTGGTGGAACTACGTACACACAACATATCACATGGACATACCTATAGATACAGACCTATGACACATTTGGAGGGTCCACAGTATGCACACTATTAACCTGCTACTTTGCATTACCTGTGTTTGTCGCAGCTGGTTGCGTTACCACTGCTTCTGATTGCTGCTGCTACTGTCACTGCTGACAGCTTAGAGTCACAGAGTCACAGTGTGTAGTTTTTTTTTTTTTTGTTTGTTTTCTCTCTCTCTCTCTCTCTCTCTCTCAGTTTTCTCTCTCCCTCTGTCTGCTTCCAGTGTTAGTACTGGATGCTTTTGTAGGTATCTGCATAGGTCCATGTGATGGCCTCTGCACCAATTGTAAGCCAGCATTTGCTAATTGCATACAGCCAGTTGTATACTGATTGCAGTTCTCACTGTGATTTCAGGTCAGTGCTATAAAAGGGTATGTGGGATAGGCATTGCCCTTTCAGATTGTAAGGGTGGGGACCATGCTAGTATGCTGTGGACACTGTTTTGTGAGTGTAAAGGTTAGTATCTCTCTCATGATTCAGGCTGTGTTGTAGATTCACATTTCTCCATTCCTCTCTCCTGTTCCCTGTAGTAAGTGTGTATGCACAATGACTCCTACAACTATATATAGATATATACCAAATGAAGGAAACCAATAGCAGGATCCACAACAATAGAAGGAGACAGAATTCCACCACAGCAGCTTCAGGATGCAGGAACACCAACACACGAAGGTTAAACTCTTTTATTACAGTAAAAAACACAGACTAAGCGCTTTCACCAGTTAGACTGGTATCATCAGAGTCTGTTCAAACATCGATTCATTCATGCTTAAATACCCAATCATATACCATGACTCACACGATTAATTAATTGACTGTTCCTTTGATTTCTTAAAGAAGTATCCCTCATTTTTATGAAGGCAGTAATAAACAAAACAAGTAAGCTAATATATGCCCCATTGAAGGGGAAGAGGAGCTAGCAATGAAACATGAAGTATTAAAAAGTGGGGGATTTATAATATACAATTACACTGATATGGAAATCAGTAAAGCACATTTTGAATTATTTAGAAAGGGTATTAGTTTTGTCCCGAGTCATAAATTGGACATAACACAGGTACTAGTGAATTTAAAGTTATACACAAGGAAGTTAAATCTCCACCTCTATTTTTCAAATTTAGGAGTGAGGGCAGGCAATATAACACTTACATCAGACACCAGTGTTATAAAAAGGAAAAGTATTTTTATGCCCCCCACAAACACAGACATAAATGTGTTTGATCAAATGGTTGAACGTGACTTCAGAAGATTATGTGCACAACAAAAGCAGATACAGGATAATTTAACTACTGATGAGAGAAAAGTCATAAGTGAGTTAACAATGACCAATGATTACAGATGTATGCGACCTGACAAAGGGGGTGGGATGGTCATCATGAGCAAAATGGACTACAACGGTATTATGATGAAGATGTTAGGGGATGGAGCTACATATAGTAGAGTGTCAAGAAATGAAATTAACAGGGCCTATAGTAAGATTGATTTGTATCTTTTAGATGCAATGTACCAAGGGTGTATCAATGAAGATGAATTTGACTATCTCAGTGTCAAATTCCCGAAACTTCCCAAGTTGTTTGGAATCCCTAAAGTCCACAAGGGTGTTGACCATCTTTCTTTCAGACCCATTGTTTCGGCAAGGGGATCTAAGACGGAACCTATGGCGGCCTTTGTGGACCAATTTTGTAAGAAGGCTCTTCTGGATACATCACACATATTAAAGGATTCCTGGCACTGCCTGGAGAGGCTTAGAACAGTAAATGAGGTGGAAGTAGAAACCTATGGCTTTTTAACAATTGATGTGGTGAATCTTTTTTCAACTATTCCTCATACTGAGGGGTTGGAACTATTCAACGATAGTTTAATGAGTAGTGTTAGTTTCGACCAGGAGAGGCTCAATATATGTGTAGAATTTATGAGATTCATTTTGACTAGCAACTACCTAATATTTGAGGGAGAAACTTACCAACAGATTAAAGGTGTGGCGATGGGGGCCCGTTGTGCCCCGGTCTATGCCAACCTAGTCCTATTGTCATGGGAAAAATGTTATATTCTATCTTCAGCCTTCAGGCAACACATTTTGATGTATAACAGGTTCCTGGATGACATCTTAATTCTTTGGAAGGGTAGTGAGAGTGAGGTTATTGAATTTATGGATCACATTAATCAAACAACTGAGTTTCTTAGGTTCACATATACGTAGAACAAAACATCAATAAATTATTTGGACATTTGTATTTTTAAACAAGAGGGGAAGCTTGTAAGTAACATCTATAGAAAACCAAGTTTTTCTAACTCTGTGCTACACTTTAACAGTTGTCACCCCTTCCACCAGAGGAAAGGGGTGATTAAAGGGCAAATGGTCCGACTTTCAAGGTTGGTCAGTAATGATGAATTGTTCAAAAAGGAGATGTACATTTTGATAGGATTATTTATGGAGAGGGGATATCCTTTGAATCTGCTATTGAAAATAAAAAAGGAGATATACAGGAAAAGAAAGACTTTGTACATTCCCATATTAGATGTTTTGGACAACATGACATCAGTACAAGGAAAAAGCAAGGAAGGGACAAATTTTGAAAAAGATAGTCTCACCTTTGTTTTAAGGTTTAACGACATGGCCAATGAATTTTGTAACAGTATAAGGATTAATTGGGACCATTGTATTAATGAACAGACAAGACAGCTGTTGGGAGGGAGTCCAAAAATAGTTTTTAGTCGAGGAAGTAACATCAAAGATATTTTGGAAAGGGAGAGCAAAGGTTATAGTAGATCAAGAATGAGTAAATGTGGCAATTGCAGTGCGTGCAGATTCATTGCTGAAGGGAGTTATACATGTGTAGCGGGTTATGGACGTACATTGGCATGCCCTGGCATATGTAATTGCAAAACAAAGAACTGTGTGTATATAGCATTGTGTGCTTCCTGTGATGCTTATTACATTGGCATGACTACTCGCAAGTTACGAGATAGAATTTGTGAGCATGTTAGAAATATAAAAAATAGGGACGTGCACAGTGCTTTGTATTTGCACAGTAGGGTATGTGACAATTTTACAAAATTTTTGTTTTTCATCATAGACAGGGTGATGCCTTTTACCCCTGGTGATACTAACAACCGGGTAGCAGTTTTAGAATCCGAGTGGCAGTTGAGATTAAATGCCACTAGATTCCCTGGCATAAATGACCATATTTCTTTAAAACCATATTTGAAGTTAAGGGCCAGTGTAGTATGAGGTGTTTTAACTGTCACATTCCAACAAAAGTCAAATAGTAATGTATAGAATTTTTGTCACAATATATGTATAGTAAAGAATTTCATCAATCAAATTAATTGATGAATATATCTATGATTAAACGAAGTAGGAATTAATTCTGTATTTTTGGGTGGGTAGTTTAGATAAGGGCACATACACAATAAAAGGCACATATACAATAAAATACATAGATGGTGATAATATCAAGTACTATTCAGACCGAACAATGTAAATGAATGTATTTGTATTAGACAATTTCACTATTGTTGTCACTTTCAGTATCATGTAATTGTAAGTATGGGTATATTTTTATATCAATAGTAATGATATTACATATTTTTTAGTTTTTTAGTTTTTTTATTATATAATTTTTTACATATATTAGCTTACTTATTTTGTTTATTACTGCCTTCATTAAAATGAGGGATACTTCTTTAAGAAATCAAAGGAACAGTCAATTAATTAATTGTGTGAGTCATGGTATATGATTGGGTATTTAAGCATGAATGAATCGATGTTTGAACAGACTCTGATGATACCAGTCTAACTGGTGAAAGCGCTTAGTCTGTGTTTTTTACTGTAATAAAAGAGTTTAACCTTCGTGTGTTGGTGTTCCTGCATCCTGAAGCTGCTGTGGTGGAATTCTGTCTCCATATATAGATATATATTTATATATATATATATATATGTACATATACATACTTATATATGTACTTTAACTGACATTATTACCTACAAGCTAACAACTAGCATGGCTGTTTGTGTTCACACACTACTATTATGGGAATCCAGTACTTTTGACAGTAATTCTACATGACATGCTTTGGGTACTACACATCCTATATTCCCTTTACATTCATCCCTACTATTACATGTTATATTTATTTTAGCACAATGTTCTTGTATAAGAGTCATGGCTTAGTGGTAGGTCATACAGACTAGTGTTTCCAAGGTCCTGGGTTCGGGACGGACAGTGGGATTTTATTTTGCTTTCAAATTGAGTACAGGACCTGTCAATCAAAGTGACTAAGGCACTTTTAAGCAGTTGTAACCGGGTTAGCGCTGGTTTGCATGGAGCTCACGCATGTGCACTGGCATTTAGCTCTGCGCACACAAGCGCACACCCGCTTACAACCGCTTAACAGTGCTTACTCTGGCGCACACCCGCACTATTTTCTTTGAAAGAAATGAAAATGGGGAGACAGGAAAGTGGTGAAAAAGGGGTCACAAAGAGGGTAAGACAGTAGGGAAACAAGCTTGGGATTTGCAAGGGGAATGTAGGTAAGGCCCATAGCTGCCCATTTCTTCATCAGAAACAGCTGTGCATATGTATGTAATTTGGTGTGACATTTGAAACCTTCCACCCCTAAGAGAGGTGTCAGGACAACAATAATACTTGTTGTACAGCCAATTGTAATTGATAGATTCCATGTCCAGCAGACATGTGTGCGGAATGGGCAGCTATGTATGGGGCGTAATTTTTTTGTGGGTACAGAGTGCCCTTTTTTTTTTTTTTCAGGTGAGAGTGGTATGTCAGGTGAAGGAAGTCGGTACAGCTGGGGAGGTAGGTTGGGTAGGTAAACAGACAAGACAAACAAAACGCATACAGGGGCAGTGTATGACACGTGTGGGGGGTTACACAATTGACGGGGACGGAGGTTTGGATATCCAGAGCCCATGAGCCCACAGATGGCAAGAGTGGAACTGATATCCCCACCCATAGGCAGTTGCCACTGTTCCTTCACTGCCCAGGACGGGGCAGTGCTGGGGGCTGTGTAGGCCGGGCAACAGGCATGCCCATAAGTTGTGCCACCCATGCCTCAAGCTGGCGTAGGGGCTCGAGAACAGAGTCCCGAATCTCCCTATGCACCACAGTCCAGACGCTATGGAGGGTGAGTGGTGGTTCTCCTCCGGCCACACTTGCAGAGGGGGGGTGAGCCCCATCCCCTGCAGCGCTTCCGCCCACAGGTGGCACAGGGCCACCGGAGGAGGGTCCAGACTCGGCACTAGTGCCAGGTGCACTCACCAGCTGAGGTGGGAGAGGTGGGTCCGCTGGAACCCGCCTTCCCTGTCGTCCTATGTTTTGCATTATGTCATGACAGTTTGGGTTAGTGACATATAATACCATTCACAATTAGTTGTAACAGCATGCATTAGTATTCCCATTAACCAAACACCCAGATATTCACACCATTGAACAGCGTGCATAACACATGCATAATTTGAACAGCAATACACAGTCCAACAACATGCAGGGTTAATTGATGGCAACAGGCCATCAGGTTTGGATGTATGAACAGGGCAGATGCATCAACGGACATGCAAATATATATGACCCAATAGGACAAACGTCCAGGGGTGTTAATTGTGATTGCACATACCATTTTCACGTGGAATGGGTTATATGTGGTTATAGGGTGGGGTGAAGAAAATAATATTGACACCTTCAAATACCAATACATATGCTGTACATTTCTAATAGCTACAGATATATACACACTACTATTCTAACTACAGTTTCCTATATGATAACTATTTCAACTTGGTGATAGGACTGTTACTGCAACATCAATATACATTTTATTGTTCTTCATACACATTCATATCTAGCTTTGTTCAGCTACATCATCCTGCTACATTTGCTTTATATAGCTGTAGACAAGTGTGGATGTTTGGTATATCAGACAATCATCCTATCTGCATATTGCAGACTGAGAGCAACATATCCAGATTTTGGGATACACATTCCAGATGCAGCAACACTTTGAACAGATTTCGCTGTTTGGCTTTGATTCTCACATGCATTTCATTCTGTCTTGACTGCAGTATAATTTATTCAGGGGTTATTACTACTGTATTGCTGGATTCATGACACTTTCTCACACTCTCTCACTTGCTTTCATTTTACTCTTCAGGATGGTACTTACTTCTAGGCTTTATTGACATGTTTTACCTGTAGTTATTACAATCCTTTCCAGCAGTCTCACTTCTGTCATGTTTCAGTATTTCAACAGGGATATATTTCACACATGTGATTTCATCATCTTCTGCAGCTATACTTTTCAGCCTGCTGCAGGTTGTGTACTATTTTCTTACAGGTGGGGCATTTTTATTTCAGAATTTATGTCAGACATTTTCATGTTTCGATTTAGCTTACAGGCTGCAACACACTTTTGTAATCAAGCAATACTTGCAGACACTTTCACACTGTTACTTGCACATTTTATTCCTTAGTGACTACACTGCATTCTTTTGCTGACTGTCATACGTTTATATTTCTTTACAGTTACTGGTAGTGGATTACTGACCTGCCTGGTGGCACAACCGCACCAGCCTATCGCCATAGGTTCTGCGGTTCGCAGAACGGACACCTGCAGCTGTAATATAAATGAAGTAATATTGGAATACACATCTCCATAATATCAGCTAGTTTAATTTCTTACATACATAATTAAATGTAACTTACTCAGTAGTGGGGCGTTGGGCATTTGCCGGGCCTCCTGGATCCAAAGGTTCAGTTGGTCCTGCTTGCGTCTCTTCAGGTCCGCATGGTGGTGACGAACCTGCTCACCAGTCCTTGGAATCCCTGTGGCACTGGTGAGATCATGGGCCAACCGGTCCCTCACCTCAGCCCTGTATGCTCTCCAGAGGACCTGGCCCTGCATGAGTTGGGCCTCAAGATTGTGGACTAGGAGCCAGACCATGTACCTGGACTCCTCAACGCCCCACCTCTGTGCTCGAAAGCAACTACCCTCTCCTACTCCTGTCATTCTGCCTGCAGTTCAGTTCTACAATAGTTTATGCTGTGTATTCCCACCTATGGGGCTTATATAGTCCGTTTTTCCCGCACATATCTGTGATTGGCCATTTTGGAATTGTATCAACTTCAGTAAACCTGCATTGTCATGCTCCAGTTTGTATTCATTCCTATATATTAGCTATTATTGCATTTATAGGTACTGCTGTCATGGCTTAGTAGTTTGGTAACTTGACTATGGTGTATAGTATCCTGGGTTCGAACCTGGCCACTACTTTTTATTTTTTATGACTGTCTAGACAAGCTGAGGGGTGTGTCTGTGTAAAGGCAGTTTTGATATGGCTTGCTCAACATTGCCCGTCGGTTAGCTTGTTTGCGCAGTGTGCAGCTCCGCGCAAACGGGGTACACTGGTTTAAGCCTCATTTGGCTATCAGCACGCATATTACACTCAGCTCAGCTAGGGGCACATAGATTCAGCGTGTTATACCACTGCTCAGCTACGGGCACTCATTTTGCACCAGTTAAACCACTGCTCACCTACGGGCAGATGCACTCACCCTGTTAAACTGTAGCTCAGCTATGGGCACATCTGGCATTTTTTATTGCTTTGTTACCTCACATTTCTTCAATATAAATGCGCTATTTCATTACATTTTACATAATATGTGATTTTATATGTACATATTTGTCAGGGACTTGTTTCGTGCTTATTTTGCTAAAAATAAAAATTGGTGTTGTGGGGGCTCGAACCATGAATGCCTGCTCTTCAGCCAACATCTCTACCGCTACGCTATTGCTTCTTGGCTTACTTTGCATATTACTTCTTATATGCTTTCCCACTGACTGCTAACTGTAGCTGCGCTACGGGCATGCCCGCGCAAATGAGCGCATTCACGGTTAAACATCTTTACAATTTAAAAAAAATTATGAGATGTTCATTTGTACATTTTATGTTCATAGTGTGTGGGGGCATGTGTTGTGTTGTGTTTATTCACATTTCCATGGACTCTGTCGTGGGTGTTTACTTTGGGCACTTTTCCTCTTCCGTAGGCCGAGCCCTGTAAGCGGACATGCCCCCTACTGTCTTACACGGACCGTGTTAGCCTTAGGTGTGATTCAGCATGCTCTCATGAATATGCAGAGCATGCTGACATCACTCCGTTTAACTGCAGCCTCCGTGTATGAGTTATAACTCTTACACGGAGGCTTCGTGAATCCTGCCCAATGTATAGGTAACATATTTATATATATATATATATATATATATATATATATATATATGTGTGTGTCTGTGTGCATGTGTGTGTGTGTGTGTGTGTGTGTGTGTGTGTGTGTGTGTGTGTGTGTGTGTGTGTGTGTGTGTGTGTGTGTGTGTTAAGAAATGCATAAGGTAATGCTTAATAAGATAGAGTTATACAAAAATACATACAATTAGATATACATAATATAGATGCCTAATCACGCTTCCCTATTGCAGTCACAAGTACAGTTTAAGCAAAGCAAAAATAATTCAATTCACATATAAAATCTTGTATACAGTGGTAAGTTAGGGATTTTGTGAACTTTAGAAATGTTAATAGTAGAGTAACATTTTGAAAATATCAGAAATTAAATTCTGGTTTTAGATTTAGATTGAAATTACAAGAAATGAAATTTGGGATTTAGATTTACAGAGATTGGAGTGGAGATATAGCATCATGCCAGAGGTGGAAGTTAGATTTCTCAGATATTGCTTGTGTGGGGTAGTGAGGTCGGTTGTGGGTGATCTAAGTTAACCTGGACTGTTACATGAGCAAAGCCATGCACTAGTTTAGATGTCTTACATAACTTTTTAAAATAAGTAGAGTTAGTAGTGGATCTCACAGTATTAGGGAGTGAATTCCACATTTTGGCTATATAATTTGAAAAAAAAGAGTCAACTGCAGCATTCTTAGCTTTGTTTACTTTTAGTAGAGATTTATTAGTGTAGCACAATACTTGATTACTGGAATATGGTTCAATTATATTTTTGAGAACCGGGGTCTTTTCTGGCTGGTTAAGTAGTTCTTCAGCTGTTATCAGCTGAGCATAAGCTGGTAGATGTGATAGTTCCAACCAGGTGAGTTGTTTCAGGACTAGACAGTGGTGGGGACGATATGCAGAGTCAGTAGCAAATTATACTATTTTATTATATCAAGCTTCAGTTTTCCTAGGTCTGTATTTTTCAGATTGAAGAGTACGAGTGAAGCATAGAGGAGAGTAGAGATAAGGTGTGTTCTTGCTATGGCTATCCTAGTATTACTAGTTAGAAATTGCTTATCTTTATACAGTGTGCCTAGCTTTTTGTGAACTTTTATAGTTTGTGATATATGTATGTCAAATTTCAAGTTACCAGTCATGGCACCTAAGAGTTTTGTGTAAGATACCGGTGTAATAGCTGTATTACCTATAATTTTGTTGAAGAAAGGTGGGAGAGGGGGTCATTGTCTCTAGTGGGAAGGAAGATCATAAGTTTAGTTTTACTAGGGTTGAGTATGATTTGTGATTTAGAAAGCCAGGCTTCAATTGCTAAAAAGGACTTTTGGGTCATATCCTGCAGTTGTTGCATGGAAGGGGCAGCACACATAAGTGTGGAATCATCAGCATATTGGACTGAGGAGGCAAGAGAAGTAGCTGCTTTAAGATTATTAGTAAAGACAATAGAGAGTAGGGTGCAAGAATAGAACTGTGGGGCACACCTAGAGTAACTGGAAGTAGAGGTCAGATGTCTTTTCCCATTTTACAGCCTGCTGGCATCCTGTTAGATAATTCCTGAACCATGTAGGTGCAGAGAGATACTAAGATTTATGTTAGACAATATTACCAGCAGGTTGTGATGGGAGACATGGCAAGGGCTTTTGACAGATCTAGAAAGATACAAAACAAAAACACAGTAAACGGTGGCCGCCATTGCAAAACTTCTCCAATAAATTTAATGCCAAAGATTAAGAGCTTTTGGCCAAAACAAAGGCCTTCTTCAGAACGAGTTCTGAAGAAGGCCATTGTTTTGGCTGAAAGCGCTGTTGAAGTTTTCCACTGGCGTCCACCGTTTACTGTGTTTTTTGTTTTGTATGTTTTACCGACAGTTCAGAGGCATTGTGTTTAGTTTTGTTTTTATTAGATCTATAAAGATGATTGACATTATTTTACCTTCATTCCTGTATTGATTTATGGTGTTTGTGAAGTTAAGGAGGGCAGATGTAGTACTATGATTCGGTCTAAATCCATGTTGTGATGTTGCTAGTAGGTTATTGGTGGAGAGGTAATCAGAAATTGCAAATGTATACATTTTTCCAGAATTTTGGATAGAGGGGATAGAATAGCAATAGGCCTATAATTTGACAACTTGGAAATTTGAATATGAGATTGCACATAACTCTTCCCACTTCCACTGGGAATGTGAGATACTACTAAGAAGCATATTTAAAAAAACAGAAAGTGAAAAAATGAATATTTAATAATTTATTGAAATTATTGGTGCAACTAGTATGTTTGTCATGTAGTGTGGTTTTCCGTGTATGATAAGCTTCAAAAATCATATACAAAAAGGAATTCATAAAATTGTGTGAGAAGGTAAATCAAGCCTAAAAATAGGAACATACATCTAAAAATAGGGACATCTTTTTCATGGTTAATCAGGCCTGAAAATAGAAATATTCCTCCAAAATAGGGACAGTTAAGAGGTTTAATTCTTGGCTGGGGTATCTTCTGTGCATAGTCTGCATGCCCTCCCCATATTTGTGCAGGCTTTTTCTAGGTACTCCGGTTTCTTCCCACATTCCAAAGACATTTAGTAGATGGATTGGACACTCTAAATTGAATGTAGGTGTGAATGTGTGTGGTATGGAATAACAACTGCAGCAGGGCTAGCCCACCAGATGGAGATGAAGTGCTTGAGATTGGTGGTAGGATGCACATTATGGTATCGATGAATAAATGAGGACGGGCGGCCATGGTGGTGCAGCGGTTAGCATTGCCGCCTCACAGCAAGAGGTTCTCCGGTTCGATTCTCGGCTTGGGTGCCTTCTGTGTGGAGTCTGTATGTCCTCCCTGTGGTCGGTTGGCTTTTCTCTGGGTGCTCTGGTTTCCTCCCACATCCCAAAGACATGCAATAATTGAATTGGTCACTCTAAATAGGCCCTAGGTGTGAGTGTGTGTGCCTTCTGTGGAAGGTCGGGCGCTGCCAATCATGAGCGGACAGATGACCCGCTGTGGCGACCCCTAACAGGGAAAAGCTGAAAGAAGAAGAAGAAGATGAATAAATGAGGACATCAGAGCAAAAGCCAAAACAGCTCATAATGCAGAAAAAGTCTTAGAGAACAGATTACCATAGTTCAGGCACATATGCAGAAAAGCAGAAGGCAACTTGGTGAAAAAGATTTGGGGCAGCCTGGAAGAAGGAAAGAGGAAATCAGGACATCCAACAAAGAGATGCAGGGATTGCATGAGTGATAGAAAGATTGTGTGTGAGAGAAGACCTGTGACAATCAGGCATGGCTGTCACTAATTGCTAGGAGAGTGTCACTGAGTTGAGAGAGATGATGACAATGTAAGCAGGTGTAAGCGCAAATAAGCAGCAGTAAACACATATAAGTACCAGTAAGCAAGTCTGGGTGCACTTGCGCGGGTCTAAGCAGTGCAGTGCCCAACATAGGTATATACAGATATATAATATATATATATATATATATATATATATATATATATATATATATATATATACACACATATATATGGGTTCCATAAACTAGATCAAATTTTCACTAATTCGAAATAGTGCATGGAATGCTCAATGCAGCGAAAGTGCACTTAACCGAAAGTGCACTTACGCGTAGTTCAGTACAACGAACAGGTGTTGTACTGAACTTCCGTGCAGTACTCACGAACATTAGGTTTAGGGCATGGGTCATAGTTGGCTATCCCCTTACCATGACCCGTGCCCTAACCCTAAGGTCCTTGACGACTGCAGCGCAGTGAAGGACATAGCAATGTCCTCCACTATGGTGCGATAGTCACGAACCTTAGAGTTAGGGCATGGGTTAGGTAAGGGATAGCTTTACTAACTATCCCCTTATCCTAACCCGTACCCTAACCCTAAGGTCCATGACTATTGCACCATAGTGGAGGACATAGCTTGTTTTTATGTCCTCCAATGTGCTGCGGTATTTTCGATGAAGTGCACTTATGCAAAAGTTCACTTTCGTTAAAGTGAACTTTCGCAGAAGTGAGGCTTCCTATTACAAGTTCGAAGTAGTGAACTTTTGTTCTTGTAATAGGAATCCATATATATATATATATATATATATATATATATATATATATATATGTGAAGAAAGAATGACATAACAATAAAGCACAAAAAAGGAATGAGAGGGGAATCAACAGCAACCCCAATATTATATAGCGCTGTCAGTGTATGTCATATACAGCTGGGTAGGAGTGAGCAAAGCACTGCTACTCACACCACAGGCAGGATATTACCAGTGGGAGTAACATTGTTGATTTGCTAAGTCTACTTTCCACACAGAGGGTAGTCCCTGATGGGACTACCCAAAAATAGACAGACCATTTGGCCTTCGGACCATTACACAAGCAAGGGCAGGTATGTTCAAGGACTAATTAGTGGGAGAGCCTGAGAATACATGGAGTGGAACAACATACGTGTAGGGCCCCTAACACTCTGGAGAGGGCAATGTGTGGAGGTGTGTCATGACTGCGATAACAAGTGGACACTGGAAGGTATGCGTGTATTTTGAACATGGGTGGGGTGGAGGAACTATGGCTATGAAATTATGGAGCCAGGCTTGCCAGGGTTGGATGGGCTGGTTCTAATTGGACCGCACCGTGGAAGTAAGCGAGTTTGTTATAGGTATATATGCATACACACATGCAGACATCAATATGTAGAAGTACATTCTCTGTAACACATTCATTCCATTTGCAGACATAAATAACATGAATGTGCCCTTACAAACCTCGACAGTAGATAGAATAATAGGTTGTACAGAAGAGGGACGGGACAAAACTGCTAAAACGCAAAAGTGTGTACAATGTCCAAAGTCAGTGCTGTGCTGACAATAATCAAATGTGAGGACCTCCTCACACATGGAATCATTCCTGTGATTTGCCTGCTATGGCAATGCCAATTACTAAACTGGTCTATTTGTAAAAGAAATACACAAAACACATACATAATTAGGCTCTCATGTGTAACATGTGCATTACCACATAGTCATACATATTAATTAACTGTAGTGTCATGTTAACAGGAGTAAGGATGTAATGAAGTATAGAGACTAATCTTGACATAAACACATGCATGTGCCATGTGGGACAACCCCAAAATTGTGAATAGTATTCTTTTGGTTACTCATGTCACCAATGTTTGTGGACTAAACGTTTGGGAGTTCTGAGGATACGTAATCAACTGATGGGTTGGATCTATTGGAGTAGGGAGTGGCCAATATGTAGTGGTGTGGATACACCACAAATCCAACTGGAGAATGGATGACAGCAGTGTTAGTGAGACGTTGGGGTGTGTGTTTGGGGAACCAGGAGCCATGGGTATATGGGTATATATGCAAATGAAGCAGCACAGCATTAGTGTATTGGTTAGAGCAACCCCCTAACGAACAGACATTCTCGTACCGAATCCCACTGACAATGAGATACGCCTCTCCCTCTCCATAGTACAAATGTATACATACAGAGACAGAATACAGATACATACCCACATATAAATATATACATATGCAGACATCCATAGACCCATATGTTGTGATATATATATATATATATATATATATATATATATATATATATATATATATACATATATATATATATATATATATATATATATATATATATATATATACAGCAAAATATAAATATACATGTATGCATACATATACAGATATATCTGTATATAGTAATGTAAATATATATATATATATATATATATATATATATATATATATATTTATGTGACTGTAAATATACACATGTATATAACTAGGATATGATACAGCAGTTACAAGTAACATATGTTCACAGGCCGTGCATATGGGGATGAGGGGTCCAATAAACAAACGTGTAACACGTAGCATCAACCCCTCCCCACCCCCCCAGCTAGGCTGGTGAGACATACAGACACAGACACACAATAAAGGTAAACACACCAATGCTTCCCAGACCACTGGCAAGATACTACCAGTGGGAGTGACCTGCCAGGTCTAATCTTGAAACATAGACATTGACGTCCCTTGTGGGACACCAAAAATTAATGATCGGAGGCAGTCCCGGTAATGACTTATCAAACCAGCCTGTAGATGTACATAGACCAGTAGGTTGTGCAATCCTGATAACCCATGGGTCGACACAACGTACGACATGTGTCCCTACACGGGGAGAGTTGGCAGTCTGTAGTGGTGTGTTTATACCCCACCTGCACCCGCAGTAAGGATGTGTGCTGTAGAGGAGTGGCAGGTGGGGGATCTATGGGTATGCAATTATGGGCCTAGTCATGCAGGTGTTGGCTGGAAAAGTCATATTAGGACCGCCCTGGGGATGTAAGCAATATTCTGAAATGGGCATAGCTGACACCCATACCTCTCAACCCCTAAGAGCACATCCACTGGACAGGACATAAACCATTGGGGGAACAAATAGGGACCATACCTCTGTACTGTCCCTAATTTCCAGGTACATCCCAGATTTCGACTCAGTTTCTAACTCTGCCTCACTTAATTCATCCTAAAACTGGTGACATTTGGAGGAAAGGTGGTGAATTACATGTAATGAATAATGACAACAATTAAGAGTTATAAACATCATTTACCTCAGAAAATGTGTATGAATTCATATGCTCTTAGTCTGTCAATGTGTCAGGTTAATAACACCAATAATTTAAATGTGTCCCTGATGTTGTTATGCCATGTCCCTGATTCAGTTTGTATATTTCCCCAGTCGTATGAGAGGTCTGATAGAGACAGAAAGCACATATTCCACTGACAACTTTAGAAAGATGATAGAATATTAGGTATGCAGTAGCATGACTCAGCTAAAGGATGTGGGTTCCAAAACCCAATTACTTGTTTGTATTGAAGAGTGCCAGTTCCCATGTATTAGCTAGATGGGTGCAGATTGTAAGAGGAACACACCAATAATATGAATCAAACTCTGGACAGGTCATGGATTCAGTACAGTCGAACGTCATGCTGTCGCCTAATGGGCAGCCATTGCCGATACTGTAGGCATGTAATCCGATGTAATAGGCATCACAAGGTAATATCATAGTCCTCACTCCCACGCAGGGGCATGAGTGTCAGATGCAAACACCAAATGCAGTGCATTTGCAAGTGTGGGAGCAAGCAGGTGTAAGCCTGTTTGGCCACCAGTATGCGAGTATTACACTGGTAAAGCAATGTAGAGGCTAACTGAGTGTAAGAAACTGTAACCAGAGGTTAACATTGCTTAGCACCGCTCAAACACTGCTCACAACTGCTTTAATGTGCCTTAATCACACCGTATCCAATGGCCTTGTTCTGCCCAGCAACAAAATAAACAGCCTTTGCAAGGCTCGAAACCAGGACTCTGCACACACAGCTATTGTGATTTACCACTAAGCCATGGCAGATATACAGACATTAGACCTTATCACAAGCATATCATCCAGCGCAGTCATTCAACAGTATACAAAATATTTTCTGTCATGTAGATGTATGTGTGAGTGTTTATGTCCAGCATATAGATACATGCATATTTATAGATGAATCAGGAACATCCCATGTGGCAACAAAGCATTACAAAGGAATGAAAAGACTCCCTCAGACAGACATGGGTCAGTCATACACGCAAACATTTGTACATTGGCCATATACATCACTCTGTGCATGTTATTTACAATAACACAACAGTTCCTGTCCAATCATTATGTGAGAACAGTACTCTTGCAAGGTGCTGTGTGCGACATCATCATTATGATAAAGGTACATGGGGTAACCATAGAGGGACTGGTAGTGTTGTATGTACAATGGGGTCGTCCGCATCATGTGTACCTGGAACATTTAGGAGTCATGTGCATACTAGGATAGTGCGCCTGAGAGACAGGGATGAGGACAACTGGAGTATGTTGTGATGCATATTAAAAGGGTTGCATGTTTTCAGTGGACACGTGTGTGAAATGGACAGCTATGTATGGGGCAAATGTTGTTCTAGGAACCAATTAAACTTTTGTTTCCATAGGGTGAGAGTGGGATGTGGGGGAAGGAGAGTAGGTATGCTCGTGGAGGATAGGTAGGGTATGATGACAGACAGGACAGCATACAGGGTCGGTATATGATACATGGGGGGATACACCTCGGACGGTGAGGGGTGTTCGGCATTCACAAGCCCATGAGCCCCCAGATGGAAACAGTGGGACCTGAGGTCCCCAGCCATGGGCAGCCACCACTGCACCAAAACAGCTGCAAAGGTGGCAGTGCTGGGGGCAGTCTAGGAGGGGCAGCCTCACCCTGTAAATGTGACACTCTGCCCTTGAGCTGGTGCATCTGGCCTCAAAACCCCTTATTGAGCCACCTACGCACCACGTCCGGGACTGTACGACAGTGGACATGTCCCTGTCTGGACCTGCTTCCAGGGGGTCAAGCCCCATCCTCAGTGGTGGTACCCCCAGAAGGCGGTGTAGAGCCAACAGAGGTGGAGGTCCAAGGCTGGTACCCAGATGTGCTGGTGCCCGGTGCCATAGCCAGCTGAAGTGGAACAGGAGGTTCTGCCGGGACCTACAAACTCATACAGCCAATGGTGTTGCAGTTTAAACACAGATATGGCTTAGTAATAGTCAACAGCATTCAGGATTACTTACAACAGCATGCATAGATATGACCATCAGCCCAACACAACAGATGGTATACATGTGCAGAGAGAGCACAACACATGCATATATACTGCATGACATCTGTACAATGTGTAGAAGACTTGTGACTGCAGCTATGAACAGTGGCCCATTATTGGAATGTCACTGAGAACCCCAGACAGTGTCTGTCATACCAATGTTTCATGTGACATATGTCCAGTCAGGGATGCGATGGCAGTAACTCATCACTATCACCATGTACTGGCTGCAATCCTCACACTATGCTCCCGCTCTTCACAGATGTGTGTTAAGTGAGTAACACAGGAAAAAATGGTTCCACACACTGACTAGTCCACAGATGGCCCTACAGATGGGGTTCCATCACAAACAGAGCACTGTCTCATCAGTTTTAAAACATGCAGTATAGCCATTACCACACATACCTTGTTAAACAGGCAGTTGTCTCAATGAAGCATAGCTACACTTACATACTGTAGTCATGTCTGGCACATCACCCTCCTATCTTTAGGCTATTTCCACTGTGTATGTTGTTTGAGGAACATTCAGATATCATCTGCGATGCCTTTTACCAAACACCAGATCCAGGTACCACTCACAGCGACTATCATGGGCAAACACCAACATGATGTTCCTAGATATTGTGCTGTGTTTTTCATGCGAATGGCTATGGGAACATCATCACAGCTGTTCCACATGCAATCAGCTAGAGGAGGACTGCAATAGGTACAGAGGCCATCACATGAACATGACCATCATTTACAATACACAAGCTGCTGCTGAGCAGGTGTACACCTCCACATACACCAGAGAGTGAGTGGGAGGGACAGACAGAGGCAAAGTACATCAGAGAAGGGTTTGGAGACTAAAACTTAAGTATTGTCTGTCACACACCTACCAGTACAGGGGTTCAAACCTAGGGCATGTGAACATGTTTGACATCTGTCGGTATGCCAATGGGAGTTATACTGGGAGTGACTGTGGTTGGGAGCATCATACCCCACATGCAGACACAAGGTGTCAGTACTGACATGCATGTGTGCATTGCTTCATGTGTGTGTAGTGGTTGGCTGTGCAAGATGGCTGTACAAGGCTGGGTGAGGGGTAATCCTTGGCATCACGGCACCTGACAATGGTGTGCAGTGTGGTACAGGGGTGTAGTGTCTGCATTGTCCCACACAGATGGGTATTGTATGAACTGTCCTGACATCCTGGTTACCATTGTGTATGGCCGTAGCTTTGCAATACATGCCATGTCTGTTTTTGATAGTCCTTGACATGGACATTGCCTGGGAAGTGCATGTCCCACAATAATGTACAGTGACATGTACAGGTGTACCTGGTTTGGCTGGCACATGTTGTGTTTACAGACCGTTATCCTCCGATATGCCAATACTGGCCTGGTGTGGCAGAACCTGCTTATAGTCAGCAGGTTGATCCTGCACCTGCATTGATAGCATGATACAGGTATTCCCTGGTGTCAGTGGCATCGGTCCATACAGGGCACATGTGTAAGGCATTGTATGGCCTCTGTGGATCACATTTGATGGCACCACATATGTTGCAGGCATCCAGTGGGGAACATAGTGAAGGCACATTGTCCGCAATTATGTACCTATTGTACTGCTGTACAGGGTGCCATGCCCTCTGCAGCCCACTGCAATCACACCATGCGTACTATCTGTCATCAATGTGCAGGGTACTAGCAACATAGCGGGCTATTCTAGGCAAGTGTGTTTGTGTATGACACATGGGTTCAGGACGTATTCTGGGTAATAGTAGGGTTGCGTACTTTGTTCACCAGGCCTTTTGCCAGATGTAGGGGTATGGCTTGGCAACACAGTCCCTTGGCTAACTGACATCTGTACTCCTCGTGAGGTGGACATTGTGACATATAAGATGGACACCATGTAGGAAAATTACAAAATCCGCTCCCCAACATGTCCAATGGCTAGACACTCACCACCACCTCTACATAGGCTCTGACAGTCAAACACACACATACACCTGCCATGTCCTGGAATAGGACCCCTACCTAACTAGTGTATCACACTACAGCATTACGCAGTTACAGCATGCGCTACAGAGATTACTGGGTTACAGCAGTCCCAGAGGTGTATGTCTAGGTGGGTGAAATCAGCAGGATTTCCAAAGGTGGTCATGTGAATTGAAAAGAGTGTGCATACTCTAAAAAGCATAGTTCCTGTTTCAGGCAGACAGAGACACACACACACACAGTTGGTCTCTCTTGAAATAGAACCCCTACCTAACTAGTTTATCACACTGCAGCAATACGCAGTTACAGGATGAACTACGTTGAATGCTGGGTTACAGCAGTCCGAGAGGTGTATACGTAGGTGGGATACATCAGCAGGATTGCCAAAGAATGGCATTCCAAGTGTAGCGTGGGTTGTACATGTCTGTTACCTGCGTGTACCCGCTGCTTACTGTCATGAAAACACAATTACACCTGCTTAAAAGTGTCTTATGCAGTCCTAATTGACAGTATCAACAAGGCTTGTAAGTCTCGAACCCTGACCATGCACACTGAAGTCACCAGACATACAACTAAGCCATCTGGGTTGTACACATGTTGCATGAAGTCTATAATGCACATCCTACTACAGGTATTCCACAGTGCTGAAAACAAATGGGACAGTCCCTTTGTGTACATATGTACAGTACCCTTGAATGTACTGTACTCTGTGAAACAACAAAGACAAGTCTGCATCTGTACAACTGTCATACTGAGACACACACACACACACACTCACATATATATATATATATATATATCTATATATATATATATATATATATATATATATATATATATATATATATATATATATATATCTATATATATATATATATATATATATATATATATATATATATATATGGGTCTATCTGACTTGGTACATTTCATTTAGTCGACAATTCATTTAGTCGACATTTCATATAATCGACAAGCTTTTTAAGTGGGGGCTTCGCCCCACCCCCAAGTGGGGCTGTGCCCACCCCCCTAAATATATATTCTAACTCCAGGGTCACACGATTTTGGGGAGGGGCAAAAGCTTGTCGATTATATGAAATGTCGACTAAATGAATTGTCGACTAAATGAAATGTCGACCAAGTCAGATAGACCCATATATATATATATATATATATATATATATATATATATATATATATATGCACCTACGGGATGTGTACACACACATATATATCTGCATATACACAGACACAGCCAGAGTCATATATATATATATATATATATATATATATATATATATATATATATATATATATATATATATATATATATATATATATATATTTATAGATATATATATATATATATATATATATATATATATATATATATATATACACACACACACACACACACACGCACACATGTCTGAATGCCCTTTGTGACACAGAAGGGTTCCAAAGGAACTGACATGTACACAAAACAGAGGCATCTCTTGTGTTATAACATTTAAATCATAAGCAGTACACCAGAGAAGGGTTGGTTGTTGTGTATGTAGAGTTTGGGGTGGGGAATGATGGCTAATGTAATCTACCCTGGGGATTGTGAGTTAGGGTGGGGAAATGATGGGTATGGACCTACACTCCAGTGACCACTTCTGTGTCACTGCTCGACAGTGGCACAGGAAAATAACTTACCCAACTGTAGTTGTGCTTGACTGTGTATTCGTTACCATTCCTAACTATGTAATACTTTGTAGACTCCACAGATGGCTACCATGGTGTGCTAAATGACATTACACATGTGTATGCCTGGCTACAGGGTAGTCACACAGACAAACATGCACACACTTGCCAGTATTGTGCATACACGTCTTGCCTATGTAAAGGTAACAGTGGTATGCAGTTGTGGTATGTGCTACAGAACACATGCAATTACACTTATTGATTCCACGTCTGAGCTTGGTGACATCACAGGACCGATAGCTTGCAGTGGGGAGGGGGGACGAGAGAGGTATAGCAGTTGTCAAGGATAAAGTCCAGTGCAAAAGGAGGTATCTCTTTGGAATGCAGCAAAACCCAATGCCATGACAGGATGCAGACACAAATACACACACACACACAACCACACTCAGCCTATGCTGACACACACACTCAAGCATTTGCTGAGACACACACACACAGATACACTCAGCCATTTTCTGACACACACACTCAGGTATTTGCTGTCACACAGACAAATACAAGCACATAGTTGCCAGTGGTGGGATCAGAACTCCTGCCTATCTAAGAATCACTATTACAGTACTATGCAGTTAATAGATGTGCCACAGAGATTACACATCCCAAGGCAGTCAGATTGCCATTCTACAATTGAGGACAACAACAGGGAGACTGACAGTCACGAAGTACATAGCTGTAGACCTGTGTGTTTAAAGTAGGTGTCCATTACAACCTGTATGCACAAACAAGACGCACCATCTGCATGTAGGCCTGAGAGGTATAGTTGTAGCACAACAGGAACCTGAACTTTAGTATGGCCATCTGTGGAATGCACAACTACTATCACTATACAGGGTTACAGTGGGCATGCTCATACACTTAGTAGCACAGGGACGTTTGGGATGCACTATGACTACAACTACACAAGGTTATACTGGGTATGCTCATACGCTTAGTAACAAAGGGCTTGTTGGATGCACTGACTCAAATTACACAAGGTGGCAGTGGGTACGCTCATACACTTAGTAGCACAGGGCTGTTTGGGATGCACTCCGATTCTAACCACTGAAGGCCACAGTGTGCATGCTCAAACACTTACATGTACAGAACACATTGTAATGGACTCCTATTGTAAACACACAGGTTTACAGTTAGGTACATCTTACCTGTCAGTATATATGCACATCGTACTGATTTACTACCAGATACCTGTATGTGGCCTGTAAATGATATATCTGTGTCTGTGCTATGTGGTACACATGCATACATGTACATGAAGTACTGACATATATATGTTACTTATACACATTCATGCACATGTGGACGTGACAGACAATAGGTTACCTGGGTCGCACAGGCGGATGCTACCTACAGCATGTGTCACACACCTTGCTGCCCTGAAAGGCATAAATTGATAGCTGGTTGTGGACAGTGGCATTATACGTGGAACAATGGCATGTGCAAGCATAATGTGTGAGCCACCTTGTGTAATGGTACTGAGGTGCAGGTAACAAGATGACCTCTCCCAGCTGTGGTAGTAGTTGTCATTATTAGCAGGTCTGCTACCCTAAGTATATCTCAAAGTGGTCATATACACAAGTTTTGCCACTGTCTGTCACCTTACATGGGACATTTGCTATCAAGCACATTATTGCCACATGCAGTGATGTCATGGTACGGGTGGCAACTGCTAGTCCAAAACAATGAGCCAATGTCCTGCTGTTATTACGAGGTTGTCCAGTGTCTGTCATTCCGGGCTGTCATGACTGAATGACGAGCCTTCAACTCAGAGCAAATGCTTCCATGTTACACGTGTGTATGGATAATACCTAGGTCGCATTTACCCATATATCCACATTCCAAGGCAAATGTCCTACACACAGAAGTAACACTTTGACACCTACATGACAATTGCATTGGATGCTTATGCTAACCCGTGCTAGATGTGTGGCTTTAGTAATCCATTTTCTCAATGTAGAACCTACAATGGGGAATACTGACATCTGTACAGTGAGGAACACCTGGCTAAAGGTTCTGTAGTGCACAATTGCACTACCACCATATAAATCAGATCCAGACATGTGGGCCATAACAGTGGTATGGACCATACCAGGTGGTGGTGTACACATATTCGTCAAGGCTACTCACATGTAAAGACCACTACTCCGACATAACGCATCACAGATGAGTCAGGTATATGTGACAGTCGCAAATGCTGCATTCTAGGCTGTATCCTCATATACATCCACCACCTTGTTCCCAGACTACCAACACACATCCATATGTGGTATGACATTGTATGGTAGATCACCAGATAACCCTCGATTGGTGTACTGTATCTAGGCCTACATCAACTGTGCAATGTACCCATGTACAGACACAGCTGCATAATGCAATAATACCACTGTTTGTAAACTGCTCAGTTGTACACATACCAGGGTCCCTCGGATGTTGTCAGCATTAACACAGTTGACTGTTGCTGTACACCAGTAAAGAACACCCTCATGTTGGATATGACCTAACCATACCTGACCTGGATATGTACATCCCACACTCATACAACATATATTACATTACCGTAGCTTTCGTTTACCTTTCTACATACAGGTGGCTACAGTCATTACACACATGCACATGACAGATAACATGCTAACAGTACATAAGGTTCAATATCTATGTTGACAGAGGTAATATCCCCTCTCTACTGGTCAGCCATGACACCTATCATATCATACAATACCTCATGTGGCATGTATGTCTTTAGACATGTCCACCTAATGCAATGCCTACAAACATACCCAAATAACAGGACCATAGGACCTACACAAGGCCTGTATTGACAGACTCAGGGAAATCCAGCTCTGCACTGTATGTTCCTGAGTAGTCACAGGTGATATGCTCATGACATGTATAGCCATGCGTGGCCAGAGCTCCTACTTATACCCCATATCAACAATTGCAAGCCATGCATGCTGTGTGCTGTCTGAACATTAGCCTTAGTACCACAATAGCCAGTACATGCTAGGGTGAGATGTTTACAAGCTACAGACCTCGCACATGCTTGAATGAGTGTACTGCCTAGCTCTAACAGAGCACATTGCTGGCACTCTTCCAGTACACATGAGGTGTGTGTCAAATATGATGTGCTCACTTTTGACCATTACAGTGCCCTAGCTTCACTATGACACTGTCAAGTAACAGTTTGTAAGAGTATGACGTGGAATAATGCTATGTGTGTGACGCTGATATGTGCTGTTGTAATATATGTACCCTTGACTACTCAGTGAAAGTGGTGGTGTCCTACCAGTACATGAATACAACATCCATTATGGTGTAATGCCTGGCAATATTTCACACATGGTGTGGGGAAGGTGTGGAATGTATCCTCCTGACCTGCTAGTGCACATACTGATGTAGTCCACATATGTGTACATGTATTGCTGTTTGTGTAGATTCCATGTGTGTGCAGTGTCTGATGTCTGAAGGTGACTGTTCTCTTAGTACATCATGCTGTTGCAATACAGCCTCAACATTGCCAGCTGTGTATGGTGATCTGCTCTAGGTACAGTAAGCCGTACATGAGGTATGGACAGATGTTTGGACATGACTACTAAGTGGTGGGGCTTCTTTGCAGATGAATGATTAGTGAGGACAGCTCACTGGTGTGTTACAACCAGTCCTACAATAACCTGTGTACCTGCTAAGGTCAGGTTTTGTTAACTGAAGTGGAAGACAGACAATTTAGAATGCTATAAGGGTGACACTGAAGGCAAACTCCATGACACCTGTAACAGTAATACCTCCCCTCTGCATATATTGTGCATATATCAGCACAGTTGTCAAAGGAAAGAGTCAGTAAGCATTGTACCGGATGTGATAGTGCTGTACTGCTGTAGTACCTATCATGAGATAGGCAGGTATTTGATTCACAGTACTGGCACATGTGGCTGTGTGTCCATATATGTCACATATGGTTGGGAATACATCCCACATGTTATCACTCTCCTGAACACTGCTGTTGACACCAGTACAGAGTGAAGTGTAGAAAGAAAGGCATAGGCAGGTGGTTAAACCTCACACATGTAAAGTGTCTGTATGTGTGTGACATAGGTATATTTCTTTGTGAATGCCGGTGTGTGTGTGTGTGTGTGTGTGTGTGTGTGTGTGTGTGTGTGTGTGTGTGTGTGTGTGTGTGTATGGCTGTCCGTGTGTATGGCTGTCTGGTTCCTGGAGTGAGGCTGTATTTTGCCATAGTGAAATGTTAATGCCCCATCCCCCCATCCACTCAAAGCAGTCTAGCATCCCTGTTGATATCATCAATCGTAGACGGGCATACTAACTGCCTGTTATCATGTACGCCCTGGGGTGTGACCTGTTGTTACATAGCCTACTGATGGACCCCCCTCCCCACATACACTCACTGCACTGTAGTATCCTTGTCGATGTCCTTGATCTTAGGCCATTCCAACTACCTGTATATGTGTAATCTCTGTGGCGCATCTTGTAATTGTGTAGTACTATAATGATGATATGCATATAGACAGGTATTCTCATCTGAACACTGGCACCTGTGTGTGTGTGTGTCAGAGTGTGTGTTACTGTGTCTGGAATCCCTGAGTGTGTGGGTGTGTTTGTGTTTGCATGCTGTCATGGCAATGGGTATTACTGCTTCCCAATGAGAAGCCACTATTTCCACTGGCCTTTACCCTTGTCATCCAGCATACCACTCTTTTACCCACTCTGCGCTCCAGGTAACTATACCTGTGATGTCACCCACTATGGATGTGACGGCTCTGAATACAGTAGCTTACTACACAACTATCATGCTCTTGGATAATTAGAACAGTAAACATAATTGAAACATGGGAGAATATAACTGTGATGTGGAAGCTACAAAGTGCATGCAGGCATTGTCATACTGACCTGTGGGTAGTCAACATGTACATATGGGACTCCTGCAAACACCAACATCCTCCGGCACATGCAACTACACCTGAAAGAGGAAGGCAGAACGTCAAGATCAACATGCTGTTAGTGTTGCTACACATGATACATGCTGTCAAATGTACAAAATGCATTCTAAAACTGCAATACATGGTATGTCTGCTGCCTGTCAACACTACTCAACAATATTAATCTACAATTGTCTACCTAGTATGTTCAACCTGTGCATCAGACCATATGAATATGTCCCTGCACCGATGGTGTGGATGACAGGGATGTGGCATAGGCATCATCATATGCACAGCGTGATAATGTTTGCCAGAGGCCTAGGCTGTGCCATTGGATGACATGATGCATGTGTGTTAGGGCCTGTGATATCATTGGGCGTGTGTGGATGTTATGCGTGTGTGTGTTGAGGTGCCCTACATTTGTTTCCAGTGTGTGTGTATGTATGCACACAGGTCTGGCATGTGGCTGGCCTACACAGGGGTAATATTGACAGCTGCAGATTGTACAAGGCAGGTGTCACAGTTCACGGTGTCCGGCCACAGCCATGTGACCTGCGCCTGCCAGGGGTTGCAGGGGCACTACCAGGCAGAGGTCCAGATTGGGTACCATCTGATGACACATGTCCACGGGAATCATGTCCCTGTTGGGACCATACAGGACCATGTGTACCTGGCCTGTTGTGTCCTGGTGTGGACTGCACAGCACCAGCAGCACTGCTGCTGCTACCACCACAATGGGAGCGGGCATGTGCAGTAGCATGTTCACGTAGACCTTCAACAGGGGATGTAGCTGGCCTATGTCCATGTACCTGATGCCTCACTCCCACCAGATGTTCCAGCACAGACATTCCACGCTCAAGGATTGACAGGCCACGGTCAAGGACTCCCACTATGTCACCCAATCGTCTATCCAAAACATCTGCAAGATGATGGTGAGCATTTGCAAGTACCTTGATGTCATCAGTTAATGAGTGGACAGCAGCCCTCTGAAGCCTCAGACTGTCTCTGTTGTGCCATTCAGCATATGCCTGTGCCTCCATTACAGCCCGAAACATGCATCTGGTGACTCCAGCTGATGTGCTTGGTCTCGCAGGAGCATGTTGGCCATTGGTCCGCCTATGACCGGTGCTGGGCACATGCCTGTGTGGGACATCACAAGTTTGTTGAATGGGATCATGGTGTGCAGGCACACATTCCACAGTCACCACACTTCCTTGTTCTATGCTACCACCTGCCAACTGTCCTTCCTCTATGGCCGGTGGTGATGGGATATGTGCAGGCAGGGGGAACTGTGTGCGAGGATGAGGGGGAGACTGGTGGAATGGCAACCAATGGCACAGATTCAGCCCCTGACAACCCTGCCTGTGCCTCAATCATACTATCATCATCACTGCTAGAGTCTGTGGGGACACTAACATCAAGTGGACCGCAGGAAGGCATCGCACCTACATCAACACCTGTGAGGGGAAGACAAGAACTGTACATTACAAGTTATACCAGCCACACACAGAGACACACCCACACAAACAGACAGAGATACACACACAGACAGACAGAGACACATACACAGACAGACACACACAGACACACAGACAGACACACACACACAGACACACCGACAGAGACACACACAGACACACACAGACAGACACACATAGACACACACACACACACACACACACACACACACACACACACACACAGACAGAGACAGACAGACAGACAGACAGACAGAGAAACAGTCAGACAGACAGAGACACACAGACAGACAGAAACCCACAAAGACAGAGACACACAAACACACACAGACACTCGCAGACATACACAGACACACACACTACATGTAGGTGATATGGAAGATGAAATTCTGCTTAGACAATTATAGTTTTAGCTTAGGCAATTATAGTGGTAGTTATCATACATCCCTGAATTGCACACAACAGCATGCATGTGGTATAGCAGATGGCATGCACCTTACATAATTATAGTGGTGGTTAGCATACATATCTGTATTGCACCATTTGTGTTAGTAGCCTATGCCCCATACCTGCAACACAATGCATGCACTTTGCACCGTTGCACTGCATTGCCATGGTGTGTGCAACATACACCACATGTTAACAGTCCATCGCTGACCTTTGTACATTTGCCACTGATGCTTTGTGTTGGCCACCGCCCTTATGTGTGAGGACATGAGCAGTAGGGTATGTCGACTGCATACAATGCTTGCCTGAGCCCTCGCTTGCATATCTCCCCCAAAGCAGTGCATGTCTGTTCAACATTATTCCGCCTACCCCTGAGCTGAGTATAGACATTGTGCATGTGGCTGTACACACATGTTTGACATGGCTGTCCTTACTTTGCAATGGTGCCACAGACCAGCACAGGTTTACAGTACACCAGCTTGCTGTGTGGCATATGACCATGCCAATCACATGTAGTATGACATGTCTTCTGCTGATGTGTTGAATGACATGCATACATGTGTAACACAATGGTGTCCTTTCCAATCTACAGTACAGTAATGGTGTCTCAATGCAAGGACGTGTTATACTAACATGGGCCTTCAGCTGATGCAATGTTGTCTGTCCATTCTACAAATATGCAGGGATATACTGCACATTGAGCTGATGTGCCTAGCCATTGCAGGGCATCATGTGGCTTCACAATTGCTATACAATGTGAGCTACTGACACAGTTCATAGCCATGATTATGTTCACATACAATACATATCTAATGTGGAATGTGACCCACATCACCAAGGTGTAGACACAATAAACCCTAATGTGGAACGTGTGACACAGGTCACAGAAGGGTATACGGATGACACCCCTGCACATCTGCAACCATATTACTGATACCTGGCAACTATGTCCACACATGGCCAACTTACAAGTACTTTATGTCCCACATACCATATGTGTACCTCACACACATGAGGAGCAGGAATGACAGTGATGTCTGACACCAGCAAGGTGAATGTACTGTATCTGTGGCTTGATGTGGATGTATGTGTATGTTGTGCAACACATGTATGTATTTGGATACTGTATAGGTGAATGCTTCCATGTCATGATACACTCCAGATGTTCAAGACATGTTATGTAGTGGTTTCATGTTATGCCTACACAAGCTGTGCACAAGCCTGTATGATGTTTAGTGTTCCACATCTGCAATATCACCATTACACCAACGCCATAGTTGTATTGTGTCGAGCCAATGTACAACAGGGTGTACACACATGTACATCACTTCTACTGTGTGTTTTGCTTCATGTCTCTGGCCATCCTCCATGGCCATGTGTACACATGTTCAGTCCAATGGTTGTGATGGCCATCTTATTTCACATGTCAATGTTATCCCATATGACATACACCCATAGATGTCATATGCTCCACTGAGGACAGGGTTATGCAGACAAAGGGTGGTATGTATCGGATGTGAGACATGTTTTGCAGGATAATTGAGCAGTGTTGCAGTCAGCCCACTACATGTCATGGGCATGTCTGATAGCACATGACATTGTGTGACATTCATAGCAAGGGTATACTCCACAAGGGTGTATCCTGTGGGCCGGGCATACTCCAGCTCCAGCACATTTAATGTGTGTGCACACATATGCTCTCTGTACAGTACTGTTCATATTCCCAACATGTGTAATGCTGACATGTAGTACCTGTCCCTGGAGTGGAACACACCTCCACCATTATATTCACTGTTGTCCACACATCTGGCAATGACAGTTTGGAAGGTTTAGTGTAGCTGTTTCATATACCCTTCAATTGTTTCACATAGGTAAACAGTGTGATGCATTGCAGGTCTGACCAGTGTCCATTACCAGGACCACCATACATTATGTGTACGTGTGTTATGGCAGATAGCATGCAATTAATATGTTTTGTGCATTATTAAGCCTGGCAAATAATAACAATCTCACCTGACACAGGCTGCTGTCACTGCAAAATGCCAGATGTACCTAAACAGGAGTGTCACAGCAGTAAGATCATTATCCACACCTGTGTGGTAGCTACAGGGTGCAATGTCTATGTTAGCACATAAGCCAGTACAATACACTATACTATGGAGTATGCACATCTGTGCATACATAGAGTAGCAGACTATAGTATGTGGCATGTGTGCATACATGCCTTGTATATGATGTTACATTACATATTGTACAGTAACACATGCAAATATGTGATATATGGTTGTGTTTTATGTGCAGTCGTGACTTACCAGCAACTCTATGCTCGGTGGTTGAGAGACACACACATCCACAATACCAGCTAAAGCTTGTGGATGGAGGTCTGCAGGTGTCCCCAGGTTGGCCAGTAGCTCCTCGGTACATGTGAGTGTGGGGTGGATGAGTGCCCCCCCCCCACCTGTTGCACCTTGTTCCCTGGCGATTGCATTAGCATGCTGTTTCACCCATCTTATCAGGTCAGTGCAGTGTCAGCGCACCTGCTGATAGGTGGGATTGTGACCGCCAACATCATTTACCCACCTGCAGAGTTCCTCCCACAGGGCATCCCACTGCTGTGCATCCTGTGGCACATGGCTGAAGAGCGTTGTGTAGTTGTCAAGGAGGTATAGGATGAGGACCTCATCCTCCAAGAGGCTGTACAGCAGCAGTCTGTTACGTGGCATACCTGGAAGACATAATGATGGAGACAGGTCACAGTAACTGATAAAAACTCAAGAAACAAACAAAGTACAAACAAAAAGGGGTCCAAACAGCCACACGCAAAAGTCCGTGACAACGCAAAACACTGTTATTTTTACGTATAAAAAGTTTATTAAAACTAAACACGTTTTTGTCACTCAAAAGGAATAACTTCTTCAGAAATAATCAGCACAACCATATAATGAAATTTAAAAGATCCATCTCAGAGTAATGTGATAGTACTGGCCAATCAATAAGCCCCATTAGGTGGAAAAAACTAATGTTATTTAAAGCAACACAGTCATGAATACGCTGTGTGGGTGGTTGACGTAAGTCATTAGACAAGCAGTTGCTCAAAAAGAAACAAAAAATAAAACTTGTTTCTTACTTTGAAGACAGTTTCTTTACAATCAATTTCCATGATCAATTTATAAAACAGCCAGATAGTTCAATATGACTACAGTTTTAAATAGTCTCATAATATATAAGTATACAAGTATAAAAGATATATATATATATATATATATATATATATATATATATATATATATATATATATATACAAATTCCATTGAAAGTAACTAGAGTTTAAAGTGCTACAAACTCTTCTGTGACTGTAAAAGGCTAAGGTGTCATATTTAACCAGTCTTATTGTCACATACAGCTCTTTAATTTCAATAGACAAGCTATGTTACAATTATCATTAAGACCAGGATAAGAAAATGCATTTAATGTCAATTGCCATTCAAGTTCATGGCATTCTAATAATAGTGACGTGGGTCCCCCTCTAATGTCATTAACTAATTGATCTATTGCTAAAAATTGGAAAGAGTGACCTGCTCTCATGTTAATATGTTTAGCTAAAGCATTGTCACTTTTATTCTTAGAGACCGCATAAGTGTGTTCATAGATTTTGTCTCGAAGTTTGAAGTCTGTTTTCCCTACGTAGAATGAACTACAGTTTTTGCAACTTGCCAAATAAATAATACTTTTAGAGTTGCAATCAAATTTGTGTGGGATCTGATATTTCTTCCCTGCTATTTCAAAGGAGTTACTTGTTTTTATGTGTTTACACATCTTACAAGCCCCACAAGGAAAAGATCCGCATGTTCTATTATTAGTTCTAGATTTTTTGACCTCTAGTAAACTTTTCAGGTTGGCTCCTCTCTTATAAACAATTATCGGATGGGAGCCTATTCTCTCCATTAACAAGTTGTCTTTATATAAAAGGAACCAATTCTTGTGTAAAGTGAACCTAACTTGGTCGCTGTTGTAATGAAGCATGACTTATACAAGTGACAAGTGTCATAGTGACTAACCATCAGTGCGTTACGACTCTGATATGTTGACCCATTTGGTATATTTGTAAGTTGGAAATCATTCAAATCAGTACTGATGTATATAATGTCACCCTATTTGAGTATTACCTCATTATTAAACTTTGGATTTAAAATAGGGTTAATAGTACCAGTCCTACGTTTGTTTTTCACTACCACTACCAGTTTGTGAATAAGATGGGTAGGATACCCTCTATTCACAAACATGCCAGTAGTTGACATTCTACTAAAAAATCTGCTTCTAAAGAACACAACCTAGCTGCCCTAATATGAGGCAGATCTTTTAAATTGCATTATATGGTTGTGCTGATTATTTCTGAAGAAGTTACTCCTGTTGAGTGACGAAAACGTGTTTAGTTTTAATACACTTTTTTATACGTTAAAATAACAGTGTTTTGCGTTGTCACGGACTTTTGCGTGTGGCTGTTTGGACCCCTTTTTGTTTGTAGGTCACAGTAACTCACAGAGAAGTACAGCAGTACAGCTGAACATACATGTGAATCACATTTATTAAGATTACAAATACGTCTTTGCAGATCTACATGACACCAACACCACTGACATGTATAAGTCACACACATTTGACACCTACTGGTGATGTGATGTTATAGCTATATATGTGTGTGTCATGTGATGACATTGCACATACACCATGTGTGACGTGGGCATGTCTGTTTGCATGTAGTGGCATCGTTACCTATCAGCACATGCCTGTATGTGTTCACATTAATGCAATCGACCTTAATGCTGTGTATGTGCCACATATATAGTCATACATAGCCATTAGGGACATGACCTGTGACCCTGCAGACTTGCAAGCATGTATGTGTTTTACCATATACATCTACATGACACTGTACAGCTGTGTAGCATCCTGCCCTGTATTGCCTGTGTTGCACATGTGCAACACATGGGACAATAGCTAGCCTGATGGTATTTGCAGGGTTGAATATCAACTATGGCATGTATGGTCATAGTGATCTAGTAGGCTATATGCCTTGGGCCATGTATGAGCCTAGGCAGACAGGTTACCTAGCTGTAGGTAACAGGCAGGTAAGTTTCAGTGGCCAGTTCAAGCAGTGCCACAGAACTGATACACATGGTTGCTAATATATTTGGCATGTGGCCATCACACCATGTCACAGAGAGGGGTGATGTGTAGCTTTGCTGGACAGGGATGTATAGTATGGCAAGAGTATGTTAAGTGTATGGGACAGGGATCTGTCAGGCATGTTGTGATCCTTGTATGAGAAAGGTGGATGTCCATGACGTATGTGTTTATTTGGGATCAGGATGTGTTAAGTGTAGCATGTCCAACACCTGTGGGTTGGACATGGCTTTATTCAGGGTAGGTTGCATGCTACATAGTGCAGCTAGGGATTGTGAAGGGCAGTTTAGGCCATCTACACATGGGCAATAACCCTTAAAGGAAATATGTGATCTATTATGGGTCACATAGGTCTTTAGTATGGCTGAGAAGTTATCTCTATATTCCTGGATGGCACGCTGTCATGATTAGGGGTGCCACATACGACTACCTGTCTTTTGTGGTGACGTAACTATCAAAGGGAAGTGCTGTCCAGCTGCATCCCATACACACAGTTGCTATTATGTTGACCGCTACCTAGGTAGTAGTGAATAGGTACAGGGTTTGTAACATAGGGGATGAAAATGCAATACTTAGCAATCAGATTGTGGCCATACATCACACACCACACATCTGACACACTAAGGCCCTTCTGTATGTTGAATGCAGCACACAATGAGTCGACTGTTGCTCCTAGTTTATAGTCATTTGCAGACATCAATAGGCTGATGCCTTCTGTGTTAGTCTATGTGGTATAGATAACAAAGAGGGAGAGTACCAGTAATGACCCCTGTATTACTGTGGCTGGCACTGGTTTGATGTGCATGTATTCATCATACACCTTCTGTAGTGTGGGTTCTGCCAGCAGTCTAGTTACCAACCACTCCGGTGACATAGGAATATACACCTAGTTTACTGAGTGTAGATGAAACACAGTATGGGTGATGGTGCCCTATGACCTAGCAAGGTCATGATATGCAGTGTAAATCAACCCTGCTGTCATCTACATCTGTACTGAGTACATCAATTACATTGACCACGGTTCATGGCCGTACAGACCAGACTCAGCAGGGTAGTTGTGCACTATGTCCCATTATCAATGGTGTCTCCCCTTTGTGGGGTGTGATAACTGTTGCTGTGCACCATTCAGTGTGTACACAGCCTGACATGGAGCTAAAATTGAACATGATGTGTATGTGGATAGCTGAATGTTTTTACATTTGTGTAGGATACATCCTGGGATGTTGGCAGGTCCCATGAAAGCTGTATGTATGGCATTAGAGAGTGCAGCTTGTACCTGCATAGTCATTAGTACAGGGGCCTTGTAGTGTACATGGGTATATTACTAAGTGTACTGCTGGGGTGGGGGGGTGGGTGGGAGTGGGTTTAGGTTCTCCAAGACCCTATCTGGATGAATGGGTGCTATTTCTGTAGGTGCAGTACTTCCCATGCCATAGTGCTATGCAGCACGGCAGGTCTTGTCATTGCCATTATGATTAACGACATATAGAATGCTCTGTGTTTGGCCTCATAATATGTGGCTGATTGGTTTCACAGTAGCTTTGCGTGGTTTTATATGGTGTATCTGCATCTTACTGAGGCTGACCAGGGATCACCTACACTCATGTGTGTTCACTCTTGCAACAGTTACTACCTTCTGTAGTACAGTTTAAAGCATGGTGCCACCAGTTTGCCTACTTGTTTGTGTTGGGTTGACTCCTGGTTCTGTTTCAATGGCACAATCACTGCACATATGTGACTGCTTAAGGTCCATTTGTGTAGGATTCAGCATTTGCACATGCATTGTCCATCTGCATGGGTGCCATGGCACTCAACACTCTGCTCTTAGGAAACATAACTTTGGCATTGGAGACTAACTATGTGTAGCATACTTTTAGCCCTGTTTGTGTGACTACTGTGATCCAGGTCAGTGGGGTCGATGGAATCCAACATGCATTGAGCACAGGTGTTGGTACATGAGGAGTCTTCCCAGTTCATAATGGAATAGTTTAGAGTAGCCAATATTATGGTTCTGTCTCAGACTTAATCTTCCACATTACAGCACATTATGCCATTTGGGTAGTCCGCGGCCTGTTGGGTGATCTGTCTCAAGGTGCATTTTGAATTCCACTGTGGCACAAAGGTAGTTGCTCAGCATAATGCATCTGATGTTATGCCAGTGCAGTTCGTGTGGGGGTGTACATATCCTTCAGGAATATGGACACACCTGCAGCCCATGTGTTCCAATAAAGGATAAAGGGCAAAAGGTGAGGTATGTGTTATAACATGGTCATGCAGATGTGCTCTCTGGAGCATTGAAACATGTCTCAGCCACTGCACAGATATGTTCTCCATGTTAGGGATTGACATATATGTGTCCATATAGTGTTTCTGACATGTATCATTGTGTAGCGAGACCCGCAGTTTATTGCTTGGCTGTCCCTGTAACAGCACTGGACCCTTACCTGAATGATGCATGATGAAGGCACTATAGGGGAAGCATGAGCCGTAGGCTGTATCCAGATTCCCAGGGGTGACAGGTGCAGGCCCTGTCTGGCAAAGCATCATGGTCTGTCAACCATATTATCCCAGGATGACAGATACTGGATACCCTGCAACATGCACCACTACACTAGACAATTGTGGAATACAATATTTTTGTCCCTGTACTACAGTATCATTCTAGCCAATGCCAGAATGCTACCCAGGCCTTGGGACATAGCTGCATGGGCTACAAGACCTGACAGTTCCTACATGTGTTTCCATGGAGTCCAGGCTACTGCATCACAGATCTTGCACAACAACATGGAATATGCCAGAGCCATGTTTATAGTTCAAAAGGTAGTTTGAGTGTATGAGTATGTGGCTAATCATGGCAGACAGGCAGCTGACAGTATGTATGCCCTCTTATAGGTCAGTGTGTAACATAGTGCTAGAGTTTGAATTCACAAATGAGTACTGTTGGGCATGTTTCCAGTCATGTGTTCAGAGGTGTGGCACAATTATGCAAACTATGTCATACAGTTTGTGTATTTTGGTCTCTGTCTCTTCCTGCTTGGTGGGTCACTTGTTTGGCCAGATACTTAGACACATCTGTGAATGTGTGTGATTTCCGGTAGTGTGTGTGGGTGTCCTTAGTCCTTACTGTGTTCTGGTAAGGGTATGTGTTGGTTGTGTTGATGAACTGTCCAGTCCAGCCATGGCTGTAGACTGGGCTGCCTTCCAGCTTACCCCTGTAACTGAATCCCAGACAATGTGTGGGGCATGGTGTTAGGTGGGTCTAGTAGTGTACATGGCATAGAGATTACATTCCCCCAGGATGGCCACATACACAAAGATGACATTAGAAAACACCAGTAGATGACTAGTGGACATGCCTGTATGAGCAGTCAGTACTACAAGTACCAAGTACTGTATGTAGTTTACGTATTGCCTATGAAGATGTTTTAGACAGTGATGCTCACATGTAAATATTTGTGTTATGGACGTGACAACACTGGCTATTATGTAAACATTATAGCTACCTTTAGCAGCAATCCAACTCTGAGGAGCACATCACACCCTGTTAGTTGATTACAGATGATGCAAGTGTCTACAGGTCTGTTTCCTTCTCTGGGTATATACTCACATATCCACCAGGACCGTGAGCTCTGTTGGGCACAGACACCCACTCTCCAAACAGTCATGTATCAATAGACTCTGATGCCACTATCAACATGATCATGATATAAGCAGATAGTGTGAGCCATCACCTATGATGCAGCTATTACACATGGGCAGCTGTCTCCTACATCTTACACTCTTACTGCAGATGTTACACTGGAGTTAAAGATGATATGCAACCTGTTTCATTACCAGTGCTGCACGCTATCTTACATACAGTATGTGCAGGTGGCTGTTAGGTTGGCAATGAGAGGTTTGGCTACACAAACCTGGTAGTTCAACCAGTGTGTCTGTACTCTCAATATCCACTATATGTAGGTGTGCACATAGCCATTTGGCCCGGCCCTGTAACAAGGGTCACTACACATTTGCATAACATGTACACATGCACAGCTGTTATTGCTTGCAAACAATAGTAGAGAGGTGGATATTACATGTGTTATGTGCATGGATAGTTACCTGGCTCTTCCATTTATCTTTGCTATCATGCTGCTAACCTGTCAGATGAATACTAATGCTATGTATCCTGTAATTGAGTATTGTAATTGCCAATATATATAACTACTGTTTGCATAACATAACAGAACCACTATGTAGAATAGAATACAGATCTGCCTAAATACTGTACATTACACAGTTATTGGCACAATATCCCACAATGCACACCATATTTGCACAGTTAGCCCACCTTCAACATGTTCATCTTACTTATACACCCATACATGTCGACTGTTACAATATATCGACATATACTATCCCCTGTTATCCAGATCAAAAGAGGTCATTGGGCCCCTCTACGCATCACTCATCAGACCCATCATAGAGTACAATGCCCCATTTGGGATGTACCTTACAAGACACCTGCAACAACTGGAAAGACCACAGAAGTACCTCTCCAAGAGGATCACTGGCCTCAAGCAGCTGCCCTATGCAGCTTGATTAAAGAAACGCCAGCTGTACTCGGTTGCATACCGCCTACTCAGAGGTGATCTCTGCTTTATATACAAGGCCTTGTCCAACCCAGAATTGATGGATATGCTCCACCTAAAGAAAACCATATCCCCTCAAGCCACACGCTCCAGGGATCTAAACCTCACCATAACAATAATTAGGACGTGCTGGAAGGGATAGATTCCTGTCCCAGAGACTTCCTATGCTCTGGAACAAGATTCCAATCTACATTAGGCAGAGCTCCTTGCTTACCCTCTTCAAGAGAAACCTTGACGAGTGGATGGGAAACAGAAAGTTTACCCCAGGGATCACTTCAATGGCTCTGCTGGACAGAGGCACAGGGAACTAATCTAAAGGGGCGGCGAAAACCAACACATTCTGGCTAGGCTTATAAATGCCTTTGGGCAGATAGCCTAGTACCTACCTATGAACCTATGAACCTATGAACATTTGCATGGAGGAGAGCAGATGCAGTGGACAATGACCAGATGGATACTGCGGGATGGCCTTTTAGGGAACCACCACTAACCCCCAGTGAAGGGTTCCTGGTCAGTATTAGAGAGTGCAGTACAGCATGGAAAGGATGTTGGAGAAACAGTTTCACATGTCCCAGCAGGAGCTTCCAGGTAGGTTTGGATGTCTAAACAGTTGAATACTTTTGCATAATAAAACAATTGAAATCAAAATAAGTTAATTCTGTGTCATATGTCTTTTTCTAGTGTGGGGGCAATGAAGATTGCTACACCTATAAACTTAGGTAAGAATTGTCAACCAAATACTTGTTGAAATTGTAGCTAATAGATAAGGGGTAAATGCATTACCCCCTGTGTTAATGTTAACTGTGATGACGTTGCCTTTACCTCTTAACTTTTTCCAGGACCGTCTGGGCTACAGAGGAGTATCTCATTTGGAAATGGTAAGGCATACATTTTTATGTCAGTACTGCTGAGCAATTTAAATAAATACTGTAGTGTGTGATGTTGATCTTAGGCCTGTTGTGTGTATTATTGTACTGTCTGTAATAGCGGCAGCACTGTTAGTTTCTTAGCATATATTGCACTATAGTAGTGCAGGCACTAATTTATTCCTGTGTTTCTTGTCTTTTATCAAAGGTGATCATGACAGTGGGAGTGTGGGCCTTGTGCCACCTGATGTCAGAGTATCAGAAGACTCTGATGATGATGGTGGCCAAACTGAGGCACAGTTAGTGGGTTCAGAGATTGAATCTGACACTGAGGTTGACATACAGCCAGCCACCCCCTGCATTTCCATTGGACACAGCCAGTATGCCTATCCATACCCAGTCCAGTAAGCCCACAGATATTGGACAGGTGGAGGGAGAGGACAATGATTAGGGAAGTGTGGCTACTGCTGCTTGAGTGCCTTTTGAGACTGTCCATAGCCAAAGTGTGGGTGAGCTGCCATACAGAAAGATTGATAGGGGTGCTTAGAGGGGCCCTGCTCTCCCTCTTCAACCTGTTGTAGATGTCTCTTCCCATGACACTCAACATATGTTTAGGGCCATCATGGAGGTACAGGCATGTTCCCATACATGCTCCAGACAAATGCTGAGGGTTCTGGGTGTGGCACATTCTGACATGCATGACTGCCTCCACCATTTTGCCGAGTCACTGGATCAGATGAATGACACATTGGAATCAGGGGTGTCTGTGATGGACCCAAGGGGTTTGTATCATGGAATGAGCAGTGTCTGTGATGGAATGTCTGCTGGGATGGGAAGGGCATTCTTGTGGCATAGGTCAGCCACATCATCTGCTGTCAGCAAAAGTTGCCTTGCCCAGTCACGCTCCCATAGTGGCAGTTCTTCCACTGCTCCATCAGTGAGTGTGCTGTCCACACCCAGACATGGCAGACCATGGAGTCATGGTCCTGGGTGTCCCTGTGAAGGGAGCTCATCCGGCAGACATCAGTCACATTAAAGCAGCAGCACTGCATTGACCTTGAGTGTGGATGTGCCAGTGCATCTCCTGGCAGAGACATTTTTTGTGGTCAGGGACAGCAATAATGAACTGCCACCTCTGCCATGCATGGCTCACACCTGTCTGATGTATCAGGATGTAGAGCCAGTACAGTGATTGGCTGTGTTCATGCAGACATTCACACATCAATTTCACCTGGAGGACCCCTACAGACACATAAAATAGTTACTCATTTTGTCTCACTGGCCATTTGTTGGTTTATCCACATGTCTGCCCTCTTCACTCTCTTATTCACATGCACTCACTGACCTTTTGTGTTAGTCTAGGCATCCTGCCTCCCCCCCCCCCATCACACACACACAACACCCTGCGCAAGCGATGATAACTGTGCCATATTCCTGTTTTCTGTCTTTTTGATTCAGGGATACAAAAGCTTTGTGTCTGATGCTCAGTGTGCATAGCTAACTTAGTGCTTAGTATATCTGCATTTGTGATGCTGAACTGGTAAATACACCTTTGACTTACATTGTTCTTGAAAACTTAGACAGTTGATAGCACAAACATTGCCCAGCTTTATGGTGAATGATCTTGTGAGGGCTGTGAAGTCAGAAACTGCAATGTCTATCATTATGTTCTAACTTCTCTCTTTAATAATTTTCCAGTACAAACATATGCTGCTGAACTGAGGACATGCAGTCATCATCAGTGCTTTTGAGAAGTATGCCTGTGTGAATCTTTGATGCTTGAGGCGTAATACTTAGTAATGCACACACAAGTCAAATAAGTCTCTGCTGTCACATGTTAAGGTAAGTTCTATACAGATCTCCCACCTTTTACTAGCTTACAAGACTAAGTAATGAAATACAAGGGTATGGCACACAGTTATATTATTAAACAATACATTCCAAGTTCCAGCCTTACTTTGTAAATGCAGCAGTTGACACAGTTTTAGTTCATTGCTGACTTTGTCTGATGGAAACAGTTCACAGCCAATACCTGGAGAGGTAAGGGTTGTGTGAGTGGCCTGTCATCAATGTTAGCATATGTATGTGAGTAGGTGGAAGGTTTTAGGCCCCTAGGTGTAGAGTGAGTGTGCTATGCATTGTTAGTGAATGCAAGGGCATACGGAGCACATCTGCATTTGCCTACACTCACAGCAGCTAGTGGCTCCCCATGTGTCTCTTCATCTACCTGTGGCTGTGGTGACCTTGGCATTGGTGTATGGATGTGTTCCCCTTCCCCTTGCTAATCTTGCTGAAGGTGTTTTCTCAGGATTATGTTGTGTAGCATGGCACTTATTGGGAATACCTCTGTACATTTCCATGGATTGTACTGCAGGGCTCCCCCAGATGTATCAAGGCACAGGAACCATGACTTCAGTAGCCAAGACATATGCTCTATGATATTTCTTATTTGAGGGTGTGCTTCATTATGGCATTCTTCAGTGAGTGTGTGTGCATTTCTGATGGATGCCATCAGCCATGGTTCCACTGCATAGCCTGCATCCCCCAATAAATGGCCCTGTGGGATATCCCCCCAGCAAACATCTGGTACAGCTGGGAGATGTGCCAGATATGTGAGTCATGGTAACTGCCAGGGTTGCCAGCACACACATTCAAGATTATTTCCTTGGCATTATGTATGACTTGGCAGTTGATAGAGTGGTATCCCTTTCTGTTAATGTAGAGCTACCCTGTTCCCCGGATGGTGACTTAATTTCTACATGTGTGCAATCTATGGCCCCCAGTACTTTAGGGTAGTGTGCTACATGGTAGAATTCCTGCATATCTCTAGCCCTACCCTCAGGAGTACAGGAAAATATATGTGGTCACTGGTATGATGGAGCATAGCATTCAGGATGCCGATGTCTGTGAGACCTCCAGCATGTCCTTGGTCTTGGAATGGTACCTGTAGCTAAGATTCTAAAGGCTACACATACCTTTGTCTCCCCTGCAATGGGTTCCCCTCGGTTGGCACTGGCTCTGAGTTGAAAATGGCAGAGGTCCCAGAGTTCCTGTAGTGTGTCCCTGTCCACTCTGTAGCACTCCACAATTTCAACATAATGTGGGTTATGAAAAGTTAAATGGGGCCTGAATGGTCTTCTCCTTCTCAGCCTAGGCCTATTAGTAGAATTAGCTTCAGCTTATAGCACATACGGATGAACTAAAGCAGCAGAAGCACCTAACATTCTGTCCATGTAGACTCCTTTCCATGGCTATAGTCCAAAGGTTTTCAAATCCACAGGAAAAACCAGCATGGAGTCTACAAGGATAGCTTGTTGAATAGCTAAATATGTTAGCTTGGTTAATTAGCATGCAATTTAGCTGTTTATGTTGTAATTAGCATACCTCGCTGTTTACCTTGTTTGTGCAGTGGTGCTCACTGCTACATGACACTTACTGAATCTAAAACTTTCCACGGTAATGTGGGCATCCCACTGTGACACTCACATGGTGCAAAATGACTTTGTAGGCTTTATTGAGTCCCCCTGTATAGCAATATATATTTTATTCTTTACTGTTAAGCAGGATTAAGAGAAAGATGTTGTCTTAAGCTGTGGTCATCTCTATCCCCTCCCTTGTTTACCATTCCAGTAAATGATTTTCCACAAGAGCAACCCCCCTTGCTATGTGTCTGATCGCTGTTTCCATGTAAGAAATATGTTTTCTGTGTATACGCTATGCTTATCAAATTCCTGTTCATCCATACAGAGAGTTGTGTTATCAACACTGGTATTGCAAACATCAGTTTGTTTAAGAACAGAAAAGATTGAGTTCATGTTACTCACAGGACTTAATGCTAGTATGGTTTACAACAGAAATTTCGCATTTAGTCTCTCTGTCTATATATACATCAATTTATATCTATGTAATAACTAGTTAATGACTTGTTTCACTGTTCGTTTTCTGGTTACACTGCAGACTGTAGTTTCCTAACCTTACTGTGCACAGTGTACGCAGTCAATAGTTTAGACAAACTGATATGCTACACCACTCCATGTCTGGTCCATGACTGGAATACCAGACATGACATAACTTCTGTGCTGAAGATTCTCTTATGGGTTCAGATTTTATCAGTTTCTAGATCCCTTCTTCGGTAAACACTGTGAACATTTCAAACAACAGCAGTTTGGAGAAGCTAACTAATCATGTAACAGTAACTCCTATATGCTGTTTTGCAGTAATACCCCCTCTCAAAAAATAGTTACTATTTTGTTTCAATACCATATCTCCAAAATCATCCTACTACCTATAGGACTACTGTTTGGTAGTCAGCTATGGCTTCTTCTGCACCCTTTGCCTCTAGAAGGAGAAGGGAAAACCTGTTGTAAAAGTCTACTCAGAATGCAGTATCAACTAGTAATATACTCCTGTGAAAGTGATGGTCTTCCATGATGAAGGGCAACCTTGTTTACTTGTTTTTTACAGGCACACTTAAAAATCAGACAGCAGTCCCAGACAACTGAAGAATCTTTATGCAAAAATACCCCTTTTTAATTGGTTTGTATATTTACATATTTATCTATTTATTTGGTTATTTATTTATATTTAATAAATAAGTATGTGGACTTGCTTACTGACCCTTTTCTTTCATGACATGGGCACCAAGGAATCAAAAGGTTTGAAAAGAGTTACAAATCACAAGATGGAACAAAAAGAAAAAGTTTGAACAGAAAATTACAGCATTTATGAAGCAGTAATAAGTAGAACATGTATTTATATATATATATATATATATATATATATATATATATATATATATATATGTGTGTGTGTGTGTGTGTGTGTGTGCATGTGTACACAAATTTTAATAAACATCGTTGCGTGCTTACCTATGGCACACAATACTGTGAATTCTCTTCCTACATGTATTTATTTATTTGCATTTGTTTACCGGGATGGTCCAGCTGGGCCAGAAGTGTCCATTTTCAGTGGAGTCCCGGGGAGAAAAGCTCCACATATAAAGACATTTCACATACAATGCCGAATTTACATTAATGAAGACATTTAGTACATATTATTGGCAGCTTATACAATTGGTGAAAAAAAAAACAGTACATAAGTAATCATTTTCAAATCAAAGACAGTATACAAGCAATACAGCGTATATACATGAGAACATTCCATATGAGTAATTTTCAGCTAACAAAATTTATATTATAGGACACTTCATGCAGTGGGTGCAAAGCAGATAAAGGAATTAGTTAGAGACTAGGTACTTAAACTTTTCACACGTTTAGGAGGTGCAATAGCTGAGTGATAGGCTATATGAATCCTGTTGCAGGAATCAGCAAAGTCGGTGAATATTGTTGCAGATATAAGCGGTGGTATGATATTAAGGTAGACTGCGAGAGTACCTGAATGTCTCGCCTGGTTCAATGGTAGGTCTATAAGGGTTAGGAAGACAAGGAGGTAGAGAGGAGGGATCAATGGTAGGACAATGAGGGTTAGTAGAAGAGGAAAGTGGACAGGATGGAGAGGCTTAGTAAGTAAAAAGACAGGTGGATGTGAAAGGAGGATGCCAGAGTAGTAGAGTGGGGGTGAGAATAGACAGTTGAAGTTAGGTTATTTTAGATCTGGTGTTAGCACAAATATACAGCCAAGTTGAGGAGAAGTGTTGTTTCAGAGATGACTTTAAGAGGGTTACTGAGCGGGTGGATCTAAGTGTTTGGGGGAGGAAGTTCCAAAGTTTTGCAATGGTAAAAGTGTAAAGCATTGGCCAGCTGAAAGTTTGGGTTTTTCTACATTTATGAGCAGTTGGTTGTTGGATGGGAGTGGTCTGTTAGGATGGTCTAAACTAAGCATAGAAGACAGAGAAGGGCACATGGATGGATTATGAATGAGTTTGTGAGCTGTAGTTGGATAAAGATGAGATAGTTGGGGAGTTCAAGAGATGAGTAGGAGACATTATTTACAAGGTTAGCAATTTTGTTGTAGCATGAGTCTAGTTTGGACTTTAGAGAGGACTGAATGTTGATGAGGAGGGGGGCACTGTATAAAAGAGAGAGTAATAGAAAAGAAGAGGCACAGGCAAGTTGGGCTGACACACTGAGTAGATGTTTATGTTGGTGCAAAGTGCCAAGCTTTTGATGTGTCTTTCTGACATTGGAATGGATGTGCAGGTCAAATGTGATGTTTTCATCTATGATGACACCTAGGAGTTTTGGACTGGATGTGCAGGTCAAATGTGAGGTTTTCATCTATAATGACACCTAGGAGTTTTGTGCTAGGTACAATGTCATTGGTGGTACCATTTAGGGTTTGAATTTTATTTATTTTGCATTTGTTTACCAGGATAGTCCGACTGGATACATTTCCATTTTCAGCTGAGGTCTGAGGAGAAAAGCTCCACATAGTCAAACATACAAATGTTACACAGGAAGTTAGAAAGCAATTAGAATATATATAAAAAAGTGGTAATCTACATTGGTTTAGAAGTGTTCCCTAGTAGGGACTCACAGTTTTTTTTAGGGTTTGAATGGTGAAGTTCTCTTTTTTGTAGGAGTGTGGACATTTTGGGAGCAAAGATTACTGGTTTGGTTTTATTGGGGTTCAGGGCAAGATGATTATTAGACATCCAAATTTTGGTGGAGGTGAGGGCATTTTGGGTGAGTTAGTGTAGTTGTGAGGAGTTGCTTGCAGTGCAGATGATAGTGGAGTCATCTGCGTACTGGATGACTGACCCTTGAGAGAGAGTGGTGTGGAAGCTAATATGCTAAACAGAAGTGGGCCTAAAATGGAGCCGTGAGGAACACCAGTGGTGGTGTTTAGGAAAGGGGAGTAATAGTTCTGCCATTTAGCTGATTGCTGCCTGTTTAGTGAGGTAATTAGTGAATCAGTTTAGGATTTGAGGTGAGGTACCAGTGTTAGGAGTTTTGTTAGCAGGAGAGAGTGGGGTATAGTATTAAAAGCTTTAGAAAGATCACAAAATAGTGAAGATATGATTTTACAAGCATCATGGGCTCAATTGACAGTGTTCATGAAGGATATTAGGGCAGTGGTGGTACTATGTCCTGCCCTAAATCCATGTTTGTTGGGGGAGAGGATGTGGTTGTGAGCCAGATGGTGAAGAAGTTGAGAATGAATACATTCTTCCAGAATCTTAGAGATGGGTGATAGTATAGCAATGGGATGGAAGTCGGTGGTGTCTATGTTGGGGTCTCCGTTGTGTAGAGGGAGGATAGAATCTTTTTTGCAGATGATGGGCACATAAGATTCTTTGGATAGATCTGTTGAGAAGTATGGTGATAGAATAAGCAATTGAGATGGCTGAGATTTGCAGGTATTTGCGGGTATATTGTCAGGGGCATTTGTGCATGGTTTGAGTTTTAGAAACAATTTTTAAATAGTCGAGGTGGGTACAGGTGACAGGAAAGATGGGTAAAGGCCATACACAGGTGTTAGCTGTGGAGAGTTCTGTGGTATAGAAGTTGGTCTTTGGTAAGGTAGTGGTTAGATTGGCTATAGTATCTATGAAATAGGAGTTGAAGGTTGCAGCAATTTCAATGGGTGTTTTATTTGGGTCTGGGCAAGGATTATTACTAGAGGCTGGGTTTAATAAAGAGTTGCGAGAGCTCCAGAATTTCTTTGTTTTTTTTTTTGGTTGTGTTGATTTTGTAATGTAAGGTAGTGTTCTTTTTTGTTTTATAGTACTAGGCACTTAACCTGGTTTCGGAGCTGTTTGTATATGGTGAGGTCAGATGGGTTTTTGTTTTTTGCCAGATTTTCCATGATTTGTCCCTGCGTTTCATGAGCTCCTTAGTGGATCTTGTTAGCCAACTGGCATGGTTGGTCTTTACTCTCTTTGAAACTCCCTCATTCCCCACACCACTCTCTGGATGGTGACAGCGTTCTTGTAGTAGTGTGCTCTACCTGTTATTTCTTTCCCCTGCTAACAAAAAATACTCCCCACATGAACAAGGCATCTTAAAAGTGTCTGCTTGAGAATCAAGACCTGGGACCTACCTACACCTTTAAAGCTAATGCAGGATCCTGATACAAATTATTTCTTTCCCCTGCTAACAAAGAATACTTCCCACATGAACAAGGCACCTTAAAAGTGTCTGCTTGAGAATCAAGACCTGGGACCTACCTACACCTGTAAAGCCAACGCGGGACCCTGATACAAATTATTTCTTTCCCCTGCTAACAAAAAATACTTCCCACGTGAACAAGGCACCTTAAAAGTGTTTGCTTGAGAATCAAGACCTGGGACCTAACTTCACCAGTAAAGCTAACGCGGGACCCTGATACAAAGTATGAAAATATCTCCCTCTAAATTGCTGTAAATTAAGTTAAATGTTAGATTTCATTACCTGTACCTAGCTATCTCTTAGCTGCTTGTAATCTCTGTATTTTATTTTCCCTGGTGAGCACACTACATGTGAACCTATTGTAATAATTCTTACTACTTTATCCCTCCACCTTATTGATTTGCCTACTTCCTTTCAGTCTCTCCTTTAACAGTATTTGAACCTTTAAACTTTATATCTTCAGAAAAAATATTTGTTTTACCCTACATCTGCCATCAAACCTGTCCCCCAAACGTAGAGCTGACTGTTACTTTTTTAGGCCCAATTCCTTCTAGGTAGGTGTGGCCTTCCTTCCTACTTCCAATCAATATCCTGTCCTAGCTAATATCTGATCTTTGAAACTCTCTCATTCCCCACACCACTTTCTGGATGGTGACAGCATTCTTGTAGTAGCGTGCTCTACCTGGTACAGTACAAATGCTTATTTCTGCTACAGTCTGTATTTTAAAGAGTTCCTAATATTTCTGCTATTTATTGTTGTTTGTAAAGACAGAACATCACACTGTATTTATACAATGACTAACGCTGCGCTGCCTGAAAAGCTTCTGTGACTAGCGATAACACTGAACACTGTTTAGGCTTTTATATAGACTGTAATTTAAAGTGTAGTAGCAAATGCCTAATATTGCTAATATGGTCAGCACCCCCTATTAGTTATCGCTGAACTGTGGCAGTGAACTGGGGACTGTTTTAATTTCAAGCACCCCTAACAACGCCACTATCGTTTAATCTTCCTATGCGTTTTAGGATAGTAAATTGGCTACTTTGCTAACTCTACTGCCAAAACGCTCGTTATTTGGTAGAGATACATCCTGTGAATAGTGTTAAATGTGATACTGAATATCTGGTCCTACTGGCGTTTTTTTTTGTTCAGTGTCTGGTTTCAAGTGCTTGTGCGTGGGGCTGGTTGGTATGTCTCTGAGAGTTCCCTGATATCTTTATGCATATACTAACCTACCTGATATAGGCGACAGTTTATCCTCGCCCCTAAAGTGTGTTAAACAGTCGCTAAGGCTAACAAATCATTTGTGAAAGGTGCTGCACTGCCTGAAATGTATTAGTTGTTTCTGCTTAACTAATTAGTATATTGACTTAAACCACTACAGTCTGAATTTATATTGTATTACTTCTACTCTCTATACACTGTTGATATAGTTTACTGCCTTATATTCCATAATCCTGTTACATGAAATCCTTTGTATTTACGCTTTTGTTTTTCTCTGCTTTCTCCTAGTTATTTCTTTCCCCTGCTGACAAAAAAATACTTCCCGCATGAACAAGGCACCTTAAAAGTGTTTGCTTGAGAATCAAGACCTGGGACCTACCTACACCTGTAAAGCTAATGCGGGACCCTGATACAAAGTATGAAAAGCTCTCCCTCTAAATTGCCGTAAATTAAGTAAAATGTTAGATTTCATTACCTGTACCTAGCTATCTCTTAGCTGCTTATAATCTCTGTATTTTATTTGCCCTGGTGAGCACACTACACATGAACCTGTTGTAATAATTCTTACTACTTTATCCCTCCACCTTATTGGTTTCCCCACTTCCTTTCACTTTCTCCTTTAACAATTTTTGAACCTTTAAACTTTATGTCTTCAGAAAAATATTTTTTTTACCCTACATCTGCCATCAAACCTGTCCCACAAACGTAGAGCTGACTGTTACTTTTTTTGGCCCAATTCCTACTAGGTAGGTGCTGCCCTGCTCACTTCGCTCCCCTCCCACACCCCATATCATTTCCTTTATACCTAACCAAATTAACCACACCTTCTTCCTTTCCCCCAAATCCCCTCTCCACTACTTCCTTTCCTCTCACCTCTCTAAACTCACCTCATGCTCTAACCTACTACTCAGTAAACCTCTCACACTTTACAAATAAACTAGTCATCCTCTCCCTACCTCCACATTTCCTTTAGCCCCTCCTATACACCATGTCTGCTAAAACACTAATCTCTCTCTTTATTCCACTTCTCTATGCCCTCTGGTATATCACCTCCTATCGTTTCAAACTGCCTTCTCCTCATTTCCTCCCTTCCAACTATACTACCTTCCCAATAACTAAACCACACCAACATCTTCATATCTGCCCATACATCCTAGCACCTACTACCTCCATCCCAAAAATTAAATTACCTCACCTCCCCCCCCCCCCACAGCTATAAAAACTAAAACTAAACTCTTACTACTGAGACAGATACCTTACTTTAATCCACTATTATTATCAGGCAACATTCATCCTAACCCTGGCCCCTCCCACTCTAGCCTTGATACTAATCCCCAAGTACCTACCCTTTGCAACCCCCCTTACTTAAAAAAGGAAATCATCCTTAGTTCCATCAACCTGAGAAGTATTACAAACAAAGTCCATGAATTGCATGCATGGTTATCATATTATAAGCTTGATATAGTCAGCTTAACTGAAACTTGGCTTAAACCTCAACACCTAGATAGTCAGAGAAATAACTTCCAAGAAACCAAGGCAAATTAGATAAAAGATAATCCACAGACAGGAAGAACCGAACCAAAAAGCACAAAGTGCAGCTTTATTGAACAACAAACAGGTCAATAAATCAAGCACTTTCGCCAGGCAAATACCTGGCGTTCTCAAGATAAAAAGTAGTGTGACTGAAAAGTTTAAATACTTAAGCATCTGATCACATGGTACTTAATTAGTTCAACAAACATCCACTTAAGAAGGCAGTTAATTAGTAATTGAACTCAGTGAGTGAAAAGTATGCATATGAAAATGCAGAATAAAAGTTCAAATAGTGAAAACACTAAAAAATCATTTAAAAATCATTTAAAAATCATTTGAAAATGATGTACAAATGTGTGCATAAAAAATCACAAATATGTAAGATAAAAGACATTTACTAATTGTAACAAGAAAATCATAGCCTAGCCCTTCTCAGCTTTAGTACACTGGATATATTAATGGCCTCATTGAGACCAGGGGATTTTGCAGCATTAAGTCTAAGCTGCCATAAAAGTTCTTTATATTCAAGGCGGGCTTCCCAGTCACCTCCTCTGGCATCCTGGGTCACCTGTTCAAGAACTATAAACTTAAGTTTCATGTTAGGGCAAGAAGCAAGATGTTTAAAAAAAGCATTAGTGTCCTTCTTTTTTGTAATGTCATATTGATGTTCATAAATTCTTTTCTAAGGGGTCTCTCAGTCTTCCCTATGTAGAAACTGCAACATTCTGTGCATAATCCTAAATACACCACCCCTTTTGCTCCGCAGTTGTAATATCAGTCAGCGTCAAATCTAAATTTTCTAGATGGAAGATAAAAAGAACTATCATTCATGATAAAGGAACACTGCTTGCATGCCCCACATTTATAGGTACCAAGTTTAGGGGAACAATGCCTTGATTCTGATAGATGCTTTCTTTCAAATAACCCTTTTAGGTTAATATCCCTTCTAGTCACAAATTTGGGACATTCCTGGATTATCCCTTTAAAGTCATCGTGTAGCGTTAAAAGTGGCCAGTGTTTAAGCACTGTGTGTTCCACCAGTTGGGAATCCTGTGAAAATGTGTGAATAAAACTATTATGCAAGTTAAAGTATTCCAAATTCTCAAACTGCTCAGCTTGCTGAAAGCCACTACCTAACAGCGGAAAATACTTGGTTTGTCTATTATCTGTCACTTCTTGGGCCATGTTGTTAACCAAGGAGGCAGGGTAACCTCTTTCTAAAAAAAGTTTTTTTAAAAACTCAATTTCTTCAAGAAAATATTCATCAGTGCTAGACATCTTAGATGCATGAATGAATTGCCCCTTAACCAAGCCCTTCTTCTGGTGAAATGGACTTGATCAATAGCAGCAAAGGAACACTCCAAAAACTGGATCAGACCTAATTTGGCTTTGCCAAAGGGAGCTCTTGCCTACTCAGTCTGGTGAACTTCTTCACGAAAGTCACCAGGGCCATGGATGAGGGTAAAATGGCATACAATACATATCTAGACATTATATTAAGAGAATACACAGGAGCAAAGCAATGAAGGAGTGTAAAAAACTATATCCCATACACAAATCCACTCGGTGATGAAAATAATCCAAGTCTCTCGAATAAGGAGTTGTAGATAAATTTATTTATATATTGCAGGTTAGCGCTTTCGCTGTTAAGCTTCTTCAGACCTTATACAATAAACTGACTAACTAACAGCTTTATATACACAAAAAGGCGCCAAATTCAAAAGCCTAAAACACACCTATCTCATTAATTATTCAGTTTTTATGACATAAACATCAAATAGCTCTATTTAAAAGTTTCAATGCAAAGCCAACTCTTTAGTTGGTTAAAAAACAATAAAAATCTGTTCAATTAATATATAATATTTGTAAACATAGTAGTATGCAAAGATTAATATATATATATATATATATACATAAAAAATGTGTATAATGAAAATGCATATATAAATAATATAAAACACAGTAATTTCTCTGCATTTAATAAAAATAAATAAAATACTTTATGTTTAACTAATAAATACAACTGGAACACATCTTTAAAATATGTACCATTATTTTTTATGTTTTAAGCTTCTCAGTCTCAATAATGGTTTTAAAGGAACTTTACCATTAAGTCCTGGTGACATGTCAGATCTAAGTTTGATAATCCATTGTGTCTCTCTAACTTCTGTGTAGTTATCAATGTCACCTCTTCTATGTGTAGTAAAGATCTGTTCCAAAATCCTAAAAACAAAAGAATGATTTGTGCCTTCCTCATGAACATGCTTCGCTAATGCATTCTTTAAATTTCCTTTCCTAATGTGGTAGATATGTTCACGAATCCTGTCCCTAAGACAGCGATTCGTTTTGCCTACGTAGAATGCCAAACAAATCCTACACGATGCAATATATACCACATTCTTGGTCATACAATTCCCACTCGCCCTCATCATAAAATCACCTAAACCTAATGGGTGTGTAAATGTGGATTCTGTTGAGATATAAGAACAAAAATTGCACATATTACAAGGTTCAGTATTGAACTGATCCATATGTTGTTTTCTCTTATCTAATTTGGGGTAGCATAATAAGCTCTTCAAGTTTTTCTTATTCTTATAAACAAACTTCGGTTTTTCTCCAGTTATTCTTCTAATTTTCGGGTCCACTGATAAAACATGCCAATGTTTAATGAATATATCCTTAATTGGACCTATGTCTTTAGTGTAATACACTGGGAACAACATTTGATGAGGGGTCCTACATGAATCCTCATTCATTATAACTTCATCCATACAATTGGCATCTTGTTCTACTACATTGATAGAAAAGTAAGGTTTGGCTTTCATAGCCCTTAAACCTGGCATATCTTCTGTGATTGACTGAAAATCACTCCTGTAGATGCAACCTATGAGGAAGATTTCAGTAGACTTAAAGAGATGTTAAGTGAAAGATGTTATGATACAAGTGATTTTCAGTCAATCACAGAAGATATGCCAGGTTTAATGAGGATTCATGTAGGACCCCTCATCAAATGTTGTTCCCAGTGTATTACACTAAAGACATAGGTCCAATTAAGGATATATTCATTAAACATGTTTTATCAGTGGACCCGAAAATTAGAAGAATAACTGGAGAAAAAATGAAGTTTGTTTATAAGAATAAGAAAAACTTGAAGAGCTTATTATGCTACCCCAAATTAGATAAGAGAAAACAACATATGGATCAGTTCAATACTGAACCTTGTAATATGTGCAATTTTTGTTCTTATATCTCAACAGAATCCACATTTACACACCCATTAGGTTTAGGTGATTTTATGATGAGGGTGAGTGGGAATTGTATGACCAAGAATGTGGTATATATTGCATCGTGTAGGATTTGTTTGGCATTCTACGTAGGCAAAACGAATTGCTGTCTTAGGGACAGGATTCGTGAACATATCTACCACATTAGGAAAGGAAATTTAAAGAATGCATTAGCGAAGCATGTTCATGAGGAAGGCACAAATCATTCTTTTGTTTTTAGGATTTTGGAACAGATCTTTACTACACATAGAAGAGGTGACATTGATAACTACACAGAAGCTAGAGAGACACAATGGATTATCAAACTTAGATCTGACATGTCACCAGGACTTAATGGTAAAGTTCCTTTAAAACCATTATTGAGACTGAGAAGCTTAAAACATAAAAAATAATGGTACATATTTTAAAGATGTGTTCCAGTTGTATTTATTAGTTAAACATAAAGTATTTTATTTATTTTTATTAAATGCAGAGAAATTACTGTGTTTTATATTATTTATATACGCATTTTCATTATACACATTTTTTATGTATATATATATATATATATATATATATATATGGTTCTACCTGACATAATCGAAACCACACAACACCGACAACCACATCACCGACACCACATATTCGACAGTCCATAAACACGAAACCACACATAACCGACAACGAAATAACCGACGGTACACAAACACGAAACCCCATACACTGCACACACCACAATAACAATTGAAAACAAAACACATCCCCATTCCACAAACCACACACACAACACAAGCACACCAAAATCCTTACAAGCCCACACTAAACCTTACCCTAACCCTAAGGTCCGTCACTATCGCACACTTACCTACCCGCTCCCTAACCCTAACTCACTTAACCCGCCCCTATCGCTCCCTAACCCTAACTCACTTAACCCACCCCTATCGCTCCCTAACCCTAACTCACTTAACCCACCCCTATCGCTCCCTAACCCTAACTCACTTAACCCACCCCTATCCCTCCCTAACCCTAACTCACTTAACCCACCCCTATCCCCACAGACCGTCAATCTCCACACTTACCTGCCTCGCACCCTAACGTCCGTCACTACCGCATACTCACACAGCCTTTCCCCATGTCGGCATCCTCGGCGTTGGTGTTGTCATCCGTCGTGTCGGTCTTCTACATTGTCGATGTTCTGCCACTCGGGATTCGCGTCGGTCTTCTTCACTTTCGATCTTCTGGAGCTCCGGATTCCGATGTCGGTCTTCTGCGCTGTCGACGAAGTCAGGTAGAACCATATATATATATATATATATATATATATATTAATCTTTGCATACTACTATGTTTACAAATATTATATATTAATTGAACAGATTTTTATTGTTTTTTAACCAACTAAAGAGTTGGCTTTGCATTGAAACTTTTAAATAGAGCTATTTGATGTTTATGTCATAAAAACTGAATAATTAATGAGATAGGTGTGTTTTAGGCTTTTGAATTTGGCGCCTTTTTGTGTATATAAAGCTGTCTGTTAGTCAGTTTATTGTATAATGTCTGAAGAAGCTTAACAGCGAAAGCGCTAACCTGCAATATATAAATAAATTTATCTACAACTCCTTATTCGAGAGACTTGGATTATTTTCATCACCGAGTGGATTTGTGTATGGGATATAGTTTTTTACACTCCTTCATTGCTTTGCTCCTGTGTATTCTCTTAATATACTTCATTACTGCTATTTACAAGGGAGCATTAACTCCGAGCGAAAGATACTACTGTTTTAACATATCTAGACATGGCGAAAACTTTCAACACAATCCCTCACTTAGGGATCATAGATAAACTTAGTGAGTTAGTCAGAAAGCCCTACATCATCAGATATATAGCCATCTGGCTCACTAACAGGGCACATGTTGTCCACGTAGCTGAATCCACTTCTGATAACAAACCTATTACTAGTGGTGTCCCACAGTGCTATGGGTGCCAGAACCATACAGTGAGGGGGGGAGGGGAGCCCCCCCATTTTTGCAGATCATCCATACCTCTCAACTGTCCCATATTATGAATTATTTTCATTTTCTGCACCTCCCAACTCTCCGCGATGACGTCAGATCAGCTTGCAGCACATATTTCCAGGTTGTTTTTGCGAACGGGACAGGATTTATTTTTGGAAGCTGCTGTTATTTGTAGAGTGAGTAACCTGCTGCCTTATGGACAGGATTTATTTCCAGAAGCTGCTGTTGTTTGCAGTGTGTGTGCGTGTGTGTGTGTGTGTGTGTGTGTGTGTGTGTGTGTGTGTGTGTGTGTGTGTGTGTGTGTGTGTGTTTTACATATATGCAGAGTGCATAGTACCTTTTAAATAAATATATAAAAAAATATTAAAAAATGTGTTTTAACAACCATCTGGTAATATTCATTTCTACTTCATAAAGAGCAGTTCTCTAATAGAGCACACATAAACTCTAGCAATCACACAACCCATTACTAAATGATAAATACAGTAAGAGGTGCTTCACATTGCTAAAGCAAATGCAACATCTGTAGTTCATCAGAAAGGTAACTTGCATGAATGTTAATTTGTAGAAGCTAAGTCCCAACAATCATAATTTACCTTGGATGTTTATATGACCAAGTTACTTGTATTGCTATATGAAGTAGAAGCAATAAACTGAATTGCATAAAATCAGTTCTATAAACAGAAGATTTATCATAACCGAGTACACCCTCAGTAATCAGCAGGATCTCTGTGGCTGAAAATAACTATTGTTTTTTACAGTAGTAGAAAAAATATGTAATACAGATGCAATCAGTCCCGTTTTGCTACTTTTATAATGTGTAATGGTTTGCACTGCCTTTGGAATTATTTGATAGCTAATGTTAAGGGAAAGTTTACTGCAGGACTGCAGAATATGAAAACAATAAATCTTTCAACAAGCATCTACCTATTCTAATGTTACAGTTTGAAATCTGAATTTAATTTGATCAATTTTACAAGAAGCTATAATATTTCCTTTCAGACTTTAGTTGTCTTTTCCATTTCTGGATCAGTTCAAGTCATTTACAACCCTGCAGTGGGGTAACATATAGAGAAGAAGAACAGTGTAGGAAGCCGCTACTTCTGGTAAATTGGGTAGCTAGACTTTCTGCATGATGTGCTGAGTGAGTTAGTTAATTTTTTCATTTGTGTTTCACAAGGGATTGAGAATTATGGGTAAGATGTAAGATAAGTAAGTACCCAGAAGAGCCTCTGCATCACAGTTGAGCAGCTTAATGTGGAAATTTGAAGGAGAACATGTGATTCCATATGTTGAAATAACCATAAAAATATATGGGAAAAGAAGCAATATTTGTATTACTAATTCCATCTTGTGTGAGAAGCAAGAAACAGTCCCCAACAGGGTAGGCATTATTGCAGAAAGAATGTGTTAGTATCCCTAGAAAGGTATTTATTCCCCTATAACAACCACACTGAAGGGCATTATTGTATGTAGAAAATGGCTTGTTAAATTGCTTTGTATTTTTCTTTGTATTTGTTTTATTATTAGTATATCTAGATTTTTTATATTTTTGATAATATTCTAGATAACTAATATTTCATAGTTACTCTAGTATATGAAATTGCTGTTGGGGGCATAATTTACAGCTAGAGTATACACATTATTTAAAAATATCTACAACACTCATACGGACACACACACACACACACACACACACACACACACACACACACACACAGATACAAAGGCATCTAACTGTGATCAAATCACCAAAAAATACATATAGTACAAAGCACTGCTACCCCCCCCCCCATACACAAACATTTCTTCACTGTGATTGATTTTATAGAACTTCCATGATCTTGCCTGTTATTTTTGCTGTTTCAGAGAAAAAATTATTTTTGGCAAAGTTCTAAGGATTAAAGGCAGTTAATAAATAAAGCTGCTATAGTTACATACTAATTATTGTTTAGGAAATGCATGTTGATTCAAAACATCTTATTCTGCTAATCTTTTAATGAATTGTAGTAATATTTAAAAATTGTTCTTGATTTTGTGAGTCGGTCAGCTCATTACATTTGGTTTTGTGCAGAATTCATGAGCTTTCGGAAGCTGGTGTGTGTGAAAATGCCCCCAACAACATCTGGTGGCTAGAAGTACTCAGGCTCATACCCTGTACCTTGAGTACAGGAAAAAAAAGAGCCTAAAGTCCCTAGCCACCATCACTTGCAAATTTATGCCTCACATTTTTGTTCTGTTCCTCTGGTTTGAAGGAGTGGTTAAACAAAACCTTTTATTCTAGCAATTTTCTAAGGTTATAAAATCAGTATTTGAAATGTGTCCCTATTTTGGGGCTGTATTCCCCCATTATTGGCTTTGTTCTGTATTTTGTGCTAAGAGGTTGTGAGCTATGGTGAGAAGTGAGAACTGAATTCAGTAAATGATATGATAGCCATTTAAGTTTATCTTCCTGTCTTTCACAAAGCTGCTGGCTTAGCTTAGTGGTATGTTGCTCTGACTGTAGTACATAAGGTTCTGGGTTCAAGACTTGGCAATACAATGCATGGTGGTAACACAACATTTTATGCAAGCAACTTTCCAAAATTATACAAGCAATGTTTAAAATGTGTCCCTGGTTTTTGGCCTTTTGCCCCCCTCCCCCAATTGAAAATATGTTCAAGAAGCTGTGCAACATGTCTATGGCTTACACTGCTGTGATTCTGTATTTATATATTGTGTGTAGAAGTAGACTGTTATCATGGAAATGTTCTGAATAGGGCAGTTTTGTCATTACTGGTGCATGTATTTTGCTTCATTGCCTACTGGAAAAATGTTCAAACAATAAATTTAAAATGCAGTTGTGTGTGGAAGTAGACCTTTATGATGGAAATGTTCAAAATAGGGCAGTTTTGCCATTATTGGTTAATGCATTTTTGTTTCATTGCCTACTGGAAAAATGTTTAAACAATAAATTTAAAATGCGCTCTAACTTCTAGCAAGTGTGCTGCATTATACAAGGAATATAATTTAATACAATCAGGAAGGTGAATCAAGGAATGCATACATGTATGCATGGCCCTAAAAATGTGTTTGAAAACATCCCAGAGGAAAGTGTGAAAGGCTCAAAATCATGGGAAATTTTAAGCTTTATTCTTGTTACCAAAGCAATGGATGAAGGTAAAAGTTCACACCACATTACCTTGACCTGGCCAAGCCTTTTGACACAATCTCCTACTCAGGTGTAGAACAAAAGATGAATAATGTAGGAGCAAACACTTATATCACCAGCTGCATTGCCAACTTGGCTCAAAGGATGGAGCAGATCAAAACAGGGGAAGAGACCAGTCACCAATGGAGTCCCCCAAGGTTCGGTGCTGAGACTTTTTCTATTTGGCATATACATCTCAAAAGTAAAAGGAAATACCAAAGAGCTTTGGCCAGCTAAGTCTGAGATGAGTGCAAGCTAGGAGAAGTTATTGAACCCCCAAATGACTTAACCGTCATGCAGGAAGGTTTGTCACGAATAATAACTGGTGTCAAAATCATGACAATGCCCTCTGAGAACTGATCCAGTTGTTTGGCATTTGGGAACTTGTATGTACAGTGACCTAACTTTTGTCCAACATGTGCCCAGAGTCATTAGAAAGCCTTTCTATATTGCACAGCTTATAAACAAATTGATTGTGACTAGATCTAGAGATGTTGTTGTCCCCCTTTACAAAGCTCTCATTATGTCAGTCATTTTGTATAATGCCCACTTTGGCATGTATCTGTTCAGCCCCATGCAACAACTGGAATACCTTCAGAGATACCTTACTAAAAGGATACAAGTCCCAACAATAGGTCTTGCATGGACCACCTCAAAGATTTATTACTACACTCAGTATCCTACAGAGTGCTTAGATGTGACATGTCTGGCATACAAAGCATCCTTCGACATAATACAGATGGACCAACGGAACATCAGCAAGTCAAATGGCATCAGAAATACTCAGTCCAGGTATCTAAACTGAATGTTGTGGAGAGATGGATCTATATCACAGAGGCTACCACTGTTCCGGAACAGACTATCCATAAATATAAAGCAAAGCTCATCCATCCATATTCAAATGCAACTTGGATCTAAGGATAGGTAATAGAAAATATACTCCAGTATTCCCCCTCATGCCACTAATGAATAGAGGTAGTTCCTAAATGCTGCATCCCTTACATGGCCCCCTCAAACTATCTATGGTATGATCATAGTTGTTCTCACTAGGGCTAATATACAATTATCAGCCATGGGGATAGCTAAGACCAATCAGAAAATATTAATTCAAGCACCAGAAAGGAAATTGGCTAAGCTTAAAATGTCCTCCAAGTGAACCTATGTTGTGGTAGCAAATAGTTATAAATAAATTACCCTTTTTAGTTCACTAAGTGCCCCTGTCACCCTCTGCCCTGCCCCTAGTCTTTAACAGCTTCCGGCACCTTGACAGCACTCAGTGTTGGAACCCCTCCTGTTTGGTATATATTTATCCGAAGTTAAGGCCAGTATTGGGGCCCCTGGCTTACCCATGTTTGCTGACAATTGTAAGCTGGGAGCAATCACTGAGTCCCCAAATTGATTTTGACATCCTACAAGCAGGCCTGAAAATGACAAACAACTCATGCCAAAACCATGGTCTGAAACTAAATGTTAAAAAATGCATAATCATACCCTTTAGTAAATCATAAATCCCTGCAAATTATAATATTGAAAGCACACCCCTAAACGTAGTCACAGTGGTGAGGGACCTAGGAATACAGATAGACAGTAACCAAAGCTTTGACCACCAGGTAGCTACAGTAATACAGAAATCCTTCTGTGTGGCTCAACTTATAAGTAAAGGCATGGCATCAAGATCAAAGAAAGTCATAATGCCATTGTACTTGGCCCTTATCAGGCCCATAATCTAGTATGCCCCATTCTGCATATATCTAACTAGGCACTTACACCAACTGGAGTGGCCTCAGAGATTTCTCACTACAAAAATACAAACCTTAAGACACATGTCTTATGCAGACCAATTAAAGGCCCTATCCCTATAATCTGTCTCATTTTGTTTACTGAGAGGGTCTTATGTATGACCTGCAAGGTATTCTGTGATCCAGTCCTGATGAAAATGTTACATATTTGCAAGACAAATTATACAAGGGTAACAAATCCCATGGGCCTGAACCTTATTTCTGATGCTAGCAGAACATGCTGAAGAGACAGATTCATATCCCAAAGGTTGCCTCATCTATGGAGTAAACTTCCCATCTTCATAAAATAAAGCATGTCCCTCACTCTCTTTAAAAATAATTTGGATAAATGAATGGGGAACTGTAAAGTCATTCCTGGGGTACTGCCCATGTCCCTTATGAACTGAGACAGTCTGTAAAATGACTCAAGGCTCCAACACTCAAAGACCCACTACCCTGATACTACCCCATCCCATATCTGGGGAATTAAGATATAATGCTGTCATAGTATGGGTTACTAATGGCTAGGCTCATAAAGGTTCTTGTGCAATTAGCTTAGTAATCTCCAATGAACCTATAAAATGTGGTCTTAATAGTGTTGCAGCATTATCATGATTATCCCACAATGAATTATGTTCCCTAAAGTTGATTTTTTTTTTTTTGTTTTGTAATTGGGACAATGGCCTAATTTTATGAGTTTGAATAGTAATGTGCTAATAAGAAGCATAGCTCTACACTAAATAGGTAGATAACATTTTTACCTTAGGATGTCACAATAATAGGAATGTGCCTCCCTCAGAAGAATAAATTTGCCATATTTTGTTTTCAGTTATTTGTTGTAATTGAGCATTGCATGACCTGTGTGTGGATATGATGGCAAGTCTGAACTCATATTTAGGGAGTAATGCATTACTAGGTAGTGATGACAAGCAATTGGTGATAGCAAATGAGATACCATGTATTACTGTTTGAGTTGTGCTAGTACACTGCTGGTTATGATCTCCATATGTGAGTAAAAGAAAGCGGTCCAGGAATAGACCATACTACCTCTTTTCTGTTACCTTAGAATTATATTATATTGTATACTGTAGTTATATAGTGCATAAGCTTGAATTATTTTCTTGGTGGTAAAAAGCATTACCCTAAATTTACTGGAATTATTACTTATTGTTTTTTTCATCAAGGATCTAGTTATATAGTTTCCAGAATTTTTTGTGAAGCTTTTTCAGTTTGTCAGTATTTCTGTCTGAGAGAATAAGTAGCAAATTCACTGCATAATTGACAAAGTTAAGACTAGGAAGGTCTTGATGTAAAACTCTCATAGGGTTGTTCCATCATGATCAACATGCAGTTTTCTGAATGCATACCCAATACATAAGCAATTAGCCCTTTAGGAGTTTGTGTATTTTGTGTTACAAAGGAGGTAAGGTAGAGATACTGTGTGGGAGAGAAGATGAACAGAGAAGATGAGGATGGTGGGAAGTATGTTATTAGGGAGGATACAGGGAGGTATGTAAAGAGAGTCTATATAAAAATGATGAGCGAAGGGAAAATCAGTTTACTTAGTTGAACACAGATTTATGAAGGAAGGTCAGGAGCAGGAACATGAGCAAGTTGAAGCTAGATTGTGTCCTTGTGTAGGAAGGTAATGTGAGTAGTTTCATTTCTAAAGTCAGGAGGTATAGTGTTCCATCACTTGGTTATGTGAATGGAGTATAAGGAAGTACCATCATAGTTGCTGGATTTGGTAACCTGTATAAGGTTACAGAAAAGTGATCTCAAGTTTCTAGAGGAAATGCATTTTATTAATGATAGTGCTTAATGAAAGGCCCCTATTATGCTTAAATAATCCATTGTAGGTGGTTTCTACTTGAGCAAACATTAGCAGATGATTAATTTCTAGGCTTGTTTTGTAGTAATTTACAATGCTGAAAATTTGGGAAGATCAGCTGCTTATCTGGCAACCATGTTGCAAGTTTGTTTTAGTTTTTGTTAGAATAGAAACATAGTATAGTAGGGTTGGAAGTATTAATAATGTTTTAGCTGTGTTTAGATGTACTGCTTCTGTTAGATAATGTTTGGACTTGTGGAGCATGCCTAAGTTTTTTTTTTTTTTTTGAGGTTTATGGTCAATGGTTATTTATTTATTTATTAATTTATTTATTTATTGACATGTATTTCTTTACTGGGAAAGTCTTAGTGGGATTTAAAACCTTCTTTTCCGTGAGGCTCGGGAAGAAAAGCAAGATGGCTACTTATACAAAATTATTATGACAATATGCAAAACATCTGTTAAAGCAAACGTATTTATAAGGTTATAACTGTGACACATCAAGAGTTTAACAATGAATTAACCGTGTTGTGCAATACACATACATTAAAGTGAATGCTTTATAAAAATTATACAAAGATAGTTTTGGTGGTAACATGGTAGTACACCTACATTAAAGTGAATATTTTAAACAAAATTTTTACAAAGATAGTTTTGTGGTTACATTGTACATTACATACTGTATACTTTTAATGAAAATATTTATAGAAAGACAGAACTGGAAATAGGCACTGAAGTAGTGAGGGAATAGTGATAATTGGACGTCAAGACTGAGCTGATACAAGTTTAAAGAATGTAGAGAAGAGAGAGAAAGAGATTGTGTAGTGGAAATGAAAGTTTTGGATAAGGCTAGAGGAGAAAAAGATAGTGTGAAATGAAATAGAACTGAAGTTCTGTGACTGATGACTTCATTAGGAGTATATAGCAAATGATACATAAGGGAAAGTTTGTGGTGGCCAGAGAGATATGTGTTTTGGATAAAAACTGGATGACAACTTCAGAAGGTCAGTGATACAGCAGGAGGACATTCTGACAATGGTGAATATAGTCAGCGATTGCATCTAGAATTTTAGTGTGAGTAACTTCTTCAACAGAAATCTGGTTTCTTAGCCAACACCTAATTCTAAACCCCAAAAAAAAACAAATTATTACTTTTCTCACCTAACAAATCTCCCACCATACACACTCCTTTTAACATAGTCTCTAAGGATGGCACCATCATCTCCCCAGACACTCACACCAAACTGCTATGACTTACCATCGATAACCTCAAATTTGATCATCATATTAACCAAATCATTATAAATGTCCAGAAAAAAAAATGGACAGTCTATATAAAAATAAACCATTCCTAACACAACCTGCTAGAATAACAATTGCTCAGACTCACTTTTTCTCTACACTGTTCTATTCCTCACCCATTCTCATCAACCTACCCAAAACTGAAATTAATAAACTCAACACTTACTATAATCAAATTGCAAAATTCACAACAGGTGGCCCCTATCGTGACCATCACTGCCTAATCTTAAAACAACTTGACTGGCTTGAATTCTCTAATCTCCTGAACTATCATCAACTATCCTTTGCCCACAAACTCCTATTATTCCAGGACAAAACCCCATCTCTGGCTAATCTTGTATATCCCCAAGCTAATACCAGGCAATTACGCTCTACCAAGAAAAAAATAATTAAGATCACAAAAACCAATAAAGCAGCAGGGGACTCCCTCTTACACAACTACATTGGCAAAATCTGGAACTCCCTATCCACTTCTATTACCTCAAAGGCCACATTTAAAAGACTCTTGAAGGAACATCTAAAGCACTCATGGATCTACACATGTTCCCCACATTGCTAAATCCCCCCCACATCCTTCCCCCTGCCCACTACTACTGCCTTATCTTCAACTAAGATAGCCACTTACTCTCATACCCAAATCTCACTTGTCTTAAATTGACCTATGTCATCCTCATTCTGGATATGTTAACTTGAATCAAAACATGTATATCATGTTACTTCTGTGTTAAAGATTGTTACTTCCTATGAATTTAACACCTCTGTATTCACTGCAATGATTGTCTGAATGTTACTGTGGAGTTTCTCTCTCTGTAATGTTTGTATGAATTTTACTGTAGAGCTTTTCTCCCCGGTCCTCTGCTAAAAATGGACATGCATTCAGTCGGATATCCCAATCAACAAATGTAAAATAAAATAAAAATAAATAAATAAATAAACTGACTTGCTATTTTTGAGTTAATGGTAAGCTACAGAAGAAAAGTACCAATTTTGTTTTATTGGTGTTTAGTAAGAATTGAAAGTTAGTAAGCCATTATTCTATGCACTGAAAATTGTGCTGGTGGTTATTTAAAAAAAAAAAAAAAAAAGATTTTTTTTTTAATTTAGCTCCTCTGATTTACTTTAAGTTTTTAAGCAGTATCTTGATATTGTCTGTTTTAATTCCTTAAAGTAAACTGTGGGGCAGGCTATTTCTGAGTGTATAATTTAATCTTACTCGCTGTCCATAGTTCAATGATGGAAAACTTTTTATGAGATCTTCAAGCATTGTTATGCATTTACTGTAATCTTCAGCAGATGTGTTGATATTAGTATGATAAAAGGTTACTAGAGGAGCATTTGTCAGTAATCCGGCAAGTCAATTGTTTTATGGCTTGACAAAAAATGTGTGATTTCTTGTGAGGGCTTTCTGCTTTTATATAAGTTATGTGGTTTTAGCTGCATTAGTTGCAATTCAAGATGTTTTCCTAGAGTTTATGAATGTTTTCTGAAACTAAGAAGTTTAGCCAGGATTTATTTGAAATTACCCCATGCCTGATCTCTGTATTTGATTAGGTCTTTGATACCATTAGTAAGCATTCTGTGTATTAATGGGAAGAGAGTATCTTGTAATGAGATAAGTTTCTTAAGAAGTAGTTTAGAGCTGTAATGATACTGACTTGACCACAGAGTGGAGACCAATCAATTGCCTCCAGATGTGTGTCCAGCAGCTGTCAACAACCATTTGAGTTTGTTTGTGTCTTGAATGACTAGGAAGAAGTAACTGGATAGCAGTCACTTAGACTACAGCAGAGTACAATAAACAATAGGAGTTTATGCTTAATCATAGTTATTAAAAGGTCACAAAATTAGTTGTTTCTAGTAACATGGCTTGATCTAGTGGACAGCTGTACTATTTTCTCTGAAGTAGCTGTTTTACAGTTCTATTCACCTGCTTTATGTTGAAGCTACTTACATTCATATGGACATCACTGGGAAAAATAATTCTTTTGCACAATAATTCTTTTGGGAAAAGTATCTCTTTCAAGAAATGCTGAATTGGGGTAGGTGAAGAGAAGATAACGTATGCTCAACTTCACTATGTAAAAGATGGTGATGAAGCCATTTTTGGACTTTTGTCATAACTGGAGTTAACTTTTCTAAGTTAGTAACATGGGAATTGTTCCTGACCAGAAGTACTATTGTTCCTCTGATCCTTCACCAAGCTTTAAAATCAATGTGTGTATAACCTTCTGCTTCTCTTCTCTCTTCCTTATCTTCAATAAACAAACTTACTACTTTATCTTCTCCTCTTGGTCCATCACTGTACAATATAACTAGTAAAATATTTCAGCTGTGTAACTATTGCACTGTTACGTATATAATATGTAATTATGACTGTATCACTCTGATGAATGTATTTCTATGTATTTCACTTGCCACAGTTTAATGTATGGCACTGTAATGTAATAATGTGTGGTACTGATGAATGTAATATGTGGCACTGTAATGCAGTAATCTGTGGTACTGATGAATGTATTTCTATATGTGTTCAATATGTAAAATTTCTATTTTCTACTGGAGTTTTTCTCCACCGGCCTCTGCTGAAAATGGGCATTTGTAGCCCAGTCGGACAAACCAGGTCAACAAATATAAAATAAGTAAAATAAATAAATAAAAATAGTTTTAGGTTACACATTTGAAAGGATTGAAGCCAGACTTTTGTAAACTCAATTATTGCTATTATGTGCATTTGTTCAGTAATCAACCATGCTCTAGGAAGGATCACTTGTTATTGATACTGTTATACTTAGTGATGCATTTATCAAGTCTTTATTGCTGATTTTTAATGGGTTGATAGTATCCTGCAGTAGTAAGGGTGCAACTGAATGTTTCTTAATGTGAACAGATAGTATGACTTTGACCACGTGGCACTGTCTAGTGAGGATTTTTAAGACATGTAGTGATCTGTCATGCTTGTGTAGCAATGTGGCTTGGAACAGGAATTGTTATTCATCAAAATAAGTCATGTATTGTAACATGTCATCAAGGATTTTTGTTGATGCTGCCTGTAGATTATCAGTGGGATGAATGCTATGAGTTAAGATACCGTTTTATATTGGCTGCAGTGAAATGCCATTAGTAAGGCAGAACTGTAACAACAACATGATAAGGTCGGCTAAGACAGGAAAGCAGTGTTACTGTAGTACATTGGGAGCTCTAAGTTTTCTATTGGTTGTTACTGGTTAAACTGGAAAGTGTTAGGAGGGAGAAAGAATATTGTTTTTGGAGCTATGGGATTATAAACTGTTGCTATGGGATTCACATGAGTAAGTCAGAAAATGACAATAAATCTAAAATATTTGTAAAGATGGTTGGAAGTATAAAATTGTGAAGAGCCCAATATGGCTGTATGATATTATTACAATACTTTGAACATTATTGGTATAAGTGCACTATGTAGATCTTTTAAGAAAGTGTATTTAGATATGATATAAAATCAGAAAATGAGTCTGAGTGTTACAAGACTGAGTGCCTGATGAAGGCTGCAGACAAGGGCTGTTTGAAACTTCAGCTGCTATCTAGTAGTACAGGAACACTGGTAGGTGGGATTTGTTAGGAGTCTCAGCTGTAGGTAAAGATGTAATACGACAGCAGGAGGATAAGAGAGGAAAAAAGCTGAAAAAAAGAAGGCAGGAAATCAGGGAATAAGCTGATAATAAAAAGATATGCAAGAAAGAAAAAAAAATAAGTAGCCCTCCCTGCCATTAAAGGTACTATATTGATGCATTAATGATAGCGGAAGGAATATGGAGGATATTAGGTAACAAAATATACCCTAACTAGCACACAAGTAAAGGAAAATCTGTTAAGAAAATATAGTCCTATAGTGAAGCACAAGAAATAGATCAGAGTGGTCGAATTTCAGAGAGGAGGGAGTGGAAGTAGGGGATGTGGATGACTGTGAAACAGGAACAAGAGAGTAGCCTATAAACTATTAATATAATTGTACTCAAGTGGGTGAGAATGGTACAGAATGAACTTTGAGCAATGTGGGGATATGCAAGGGTGAGCACTTTAAGCCTCCTCAAAAGGAGGCTGCAAGATGCTCAGTTTTTATGTATAAACAAAGAGCAGGCGTCTGCATTGGTAAAATGTAACAATGAACCAATGAATAAATGCTTATTATTTCTGGTGGCCAAACTAATGGTTATGATAGCAAAGATAGCACCTACAGAGTGAAAACATAACACTGAATAGGGTCATAAATTACTATATTGTATTGTATTGTGTTATATCCCTGCCAGACATTGCAGAATTAAATGTTCAGTCAGTCCTTTTCACCACCTGTGTCATAACTACTGAAATGGACAGCTGTTTCAGCTGTGGCATTTTGCAACCCTCCAATTTTGGCTTTAAAATAATTTTGAACTTATAACAGAGAATCATTCTAGAGCCTGAAAAATGACTGGATTCTGGTCCTTTTTATTTATTTCTCTTATTACTAAACATTGTCTTTTACAAGAAATATATTATCCAGGTATGCTGTCCATTTAGTAAAGGACCAGCATTCATAGGCATCCTAAACCACAAGACAGAGAGGAGAACTACTTAGGTTCCTTCCATCGATCAAAATAATGCTAGTAACCTTGAGGAACACCTATTAAAATAAACATTAAATGTGTTACAAAGGGCTTAGCAAGCTGACAGACCAGCTTTACAGCAAAATAACATCAGTCAACCAATTGACAGTTAGTAAGCAGACAAGCAGACATACTGAGATTTAACAATTCATGTCAACACTGCTACATTTTAGAAATTCTGTTTGGAGACTCTAATATAAGAATACTTTAACGAATAAGGGCAATTAAAATATTGTGAGATGTTATTACTAATAAAAATGGATTAGCTTCTGTCAATACAGTAAATTGATTATTCAGACATTTCCCTGTTACATTAAAATACTGCTTACTGGCATCTCAACATTTCTAATCTACTTTAATGCAGAAGGTGATCATAAATTGATGTCAAGCACAGTATATTAGTGAAAAAAAATAGGAAGGGGAATAATATAAGTGATGCAAGCAAATAATCCTGATATTAATCATGAGATTGCACACTGTTTATATCTATGATACAAACAGTACCAATATTAGCCCCATCCGCCATAAAGTTTGCAAGCATTTCAGTATGGCCCGGATGTATGTGTGAGCAATTAGTTTAAAAAATGGCACCAGTTTAAAGTTACTTACATTAACAAATGCATATAGACAGTAATTGGTTTCAAACACCAGTCATTCAATGGAGAAGGTTTCAGTTCAATCACTCAGCCTAGTCACATATTGCCTTGCAGGTAAACTGAGTTTGCAGTGTTTGATGTAGTGAAATTAAAACTGCATTGGCATAATGCTGCATCCTACTTTACTTATTGAAATGAATATTTAATTAAAATATTTTATCTTCTGGGTTACCCATATAGTCTAATACTGAATATGATCATACAATTAATTGTGTCATGTTTCAAAAATGCAAAGCATGGCTAGCACAGATTTATTACCTACTTTCTGAGTTTATTCTGTCAGTTTCCTCAGTTTTGTAAAATTACCTGTTGTTGTCCTATCACTTTCATTCAGCACGATTCCTTCTGTGACATCCTGTGAAATATGTAGCAATTGCAGAATTCACTTTCCATTAACTGTTTGTAATCAGTTTCTGAAATTAATTTTTGTGTTCTAATCATGTTTCCCTTTCAAGTTCAGGATAGGTACAAACAAGAGACCTACACAAAACTAAGTGTCAAAGGTAGCAAAAACTTTGCAAGAGAGAGTTCTATGCAATTAACTGATTTTTAAAAATGGGTAAAGCAATATACACTTAAACTGCATTTGTTACAAATAAAATATTATTTTTTGTTGAATAAATATAGCAGACTAGTACTCCTGACTAGCATAACCCACCTGTACCCTGTTGTTTGTCAGCAGAGTATTTATATGTTCATAGATTACTGGATAAGTACCAGGCTAGCTAACATTGTGGGCCATTTTAAGCCTAGACAAGTTACTTCTTTGTGCTCAAGTTAACGTGTTCTATTTAGTTAGAAATTTCCTTACCCAACCCATGGTCAATAATTATATATTACCCCTAATGAAAATAACGCGGTTCAAACTCATCTCATTAATACCATTGTTAAACACAATAAAAATAAAAGAAGAAGCTAAATACCTGGGAATCACCTTTTTCCAGAATAACAAAGACTTCTACCAACACAATGTAAACCTTAAATGGCAAAATATAATGCAAGACTGTAAAAGATGGAACAACCTAAAACTACCATTATTGGCCAAATTATCAATAATCAAAATGAACATTTTACCTAGACTAATGTATATATTCATGACATCACAGACAACAATACATAATAAATTCTTCAAACAAATTCATACCTTCCTAGCAAAATTTATATGGGAACCCAAAAAAAAAAAAAACAGAATCTCCTATCCAAAATTAACACTCCCCAAAAGCAAAGGAGGACTAACTCTACCATATTTTAAAATGTACTACTCGATCATTAACACTAACAGAATATTAAGAATAGCTGAACATAACCCGTCAATGGAAAATTGGTCTCCCCTTTGGGTGACAATCTATTATAGATATATTAAAGCTCTAGGTTTCAATCCCAAAGCACTTCCATTCCTGAAGCAGAAAGAAATACAAACTTATAACATTATAGAGCCCTTAAAACATTCTATCAACTTAGCGCAAAAACTCTTTCAATTCTTGAACCTTAGACAAGCCATGACAATACTGCAACCCCTTCATAAAAACCAAAATTTAAAAAAAAACAATAAGATGCTGGACTTAGTCCCTTTTCCCAGACTGAAAGATAAAACAATCCAAGATATTTATCCCTACCTTAACTGTTCAATACAAGAAACGAGGACCAACTTAAACCTCCCTAAATCACACATAATAATCCTAAGACAAATCAAAGAACTGTATTCCAGTTACCTCCAAAATGTTACTATGACCAATAGTGACATAGAAACTTGTAGCAGGTTTTGGAAAACTATTATCACAACAAAGAAAACTATTACTAATTCATATAAAATGATAAATGAAATCAAATACCAGAAAGACCTTTTCTCTAACTACTGAAGAAAAATTAAACCATCCATAGATGATCAGCAAATAAGCCAGGCAATCAATCTAACACTGAAGATTATACTCCTCAAAAAGTTAGCATACACTCAGCTCATGATCAATAATAATGCTTATTTTACACCTGCAATCCTACACAGATTTAACACATCAAAATCACCTTTCTGCCCACACTGTAAGGACCAGATAGCTGACTTAATCCATGTATTTTGAAGCTGTAAATGTGTCTATAAACTCTGGATCTCTCTCAAGGTACAATTACAAAAAACAGGTTATCAAGCATCGACATTAACTTGGGAATCGCTCTGTTATACACTCCCACACCCAACATACCAAGAAAACAAGCAAATATACTTTTAACAATTTTCCTACTAATGAAACTGTATATAGCTTTTAAATGGCTAGATACGATAAATATCTCTTGGGAGGGTTTTAAACAAGTAGCTATACAACACCTTTTAGCTCATAAAATAGTGACAGATAAAAGAAACAAAAACATGAAATCCAGAGAAATTTGGGAACAGACCTTTAATATCATATTAGCATAATTCATCACACAGCAACTTAGAAATACACTATAATGGAACCAAAGAACACATACAAGTTCAGATATTAAATAATAACTTGGATATTACGAATGTATATACTGTCTATATAACTATGGAATTAACAGTGAAAGCATCTATGTACATAGTGTAAATAGATATGTTGTATGACCTATATCCTGTGGTATTTGACATCAATGTATAACACACACACATATATATATATATATATATATATATATATATATATATATATATATGTATATATATATATATATATATATATATATATATATATATATACGGTCATGTTGTAAGATGGTTTTTATTTGTGACATTTATTAATGTAAAAATAAAGAAAATAACTGGGTACATACCATAGATAATTTTAGGGAACCCATGCATGGAATAAAGAATTTAGGAGCTACCTTTTTCAGTACTAGTACAGTGAACAGCCCTGAGAAAAATTTGTTGTTTCCCATCCATAAATCCAAATTGCACTCGAATATGTATAAGGATGAACTTTGTTTTATGTAGAGGTGGAGTCTGTTCTACAGCAGTGGTATCATCTGTGAGATGTCACTCCAAACTGTTCTGTTGGTGCTGCAGAAGAGGTTTAGATCCCTAGACCTAGTATTTCTGATGCCATTGTCTTGCTGGTCTGCAGTAAATCTATCAGTATTTGTTAGAGGATGCCTTGTATGTCAGACACATGTCACCACCTAGCAATCTGTACGATACTGAGTATAGTAAGAGTGCCTTGAGACAATCTATGTAGGACATGCTGTTTAGGCCTTGTATCCTTTTTGTCAGCTATCTCTGTGGGCATTGCAGTTGTTGCATGTGTCTGGACATATACATGCTAAAGAAGTCATTATATTTAATGACTGGTCTAATGAGGGTTGAGTAAAGGGGACAATAATATCCTTAGATGTAGACACAATCCCTTTGTAAATAAGCTGCGTAATGTAGAAGGGCTTTCATTCAGTGATGAGCATGTGTTGGTCCACTAAATTAAAAGTGATAAGTGACAAGAACCAAATATTTCACTTTTCCATGCTTGCATGTGAATGTAGTAAATAATATTTTCATGTACGTTTCTTAACTTAACTGCAATTTTATAAACTGTATCTGAATGCCATAAACATTCAGCTTTACTTATCAAGACTTCTTGTCTCTCAAAATTACTTATAATATTAAATGAAAAGCTGAAAAGAACCTCATCATAATCTTTTCTCAATTATGTGAATTTGGTAGACATTGTCTGGTCTCTGAAATTTCCATCTCTTCTGTAAATTTTCTAGGTACCATGAAAGTGAGAATAATGCACTGATTGACTCACAACTGGTTAGGACTAGAAGATTCAAATTAAATATCTGCAGCTTTAGACTTACAGAAATAATTTGATAATATTTTCTTTTCACAGTACTAAACTGAAAAAAATCATTTTAAATGTAACATATTTAAGATGAAAAGCTCATAAAGATTAAGATTCAGCCTTCAACTCTATCACAATATAAATGAATAAAAAAGAAAAGGATGTCATCTTCTCCCTGAAAATTAAATATTTGCTTATACAAATAAACCAGTATTCATCAAAAAAGAGAGAAGTGTTTGTTTCATTCAGTATCAGAAAAGGTTCTAGTTAATGGAGCTCATCTTCAAATCGACATATCAAGTGGCCCTGTCTCTGAGTTCCAGAGGAGCTTTGTGTGCCTGAATACTAATACTATGAAGGCTCACTGCACAAATTGTCCAAACGCAAATTATGGATGGAATGCCTACAAATAATACCGGCATACTGAAAGACAAACCACATAATACAGCATAGGGGCAGTGGTAACAGATAATGAAGACCCATACCAGCTTTTTGAGGGAGTAGTGTTACAACAGCAAGGGTGGATGAAGTGCTTGATGTAACAACAAAGCCATCCCTCTGGATTTGAACTGGTACAATAAGCTTGCACAATGCTAGTATAACCAGCACCAGACAACTCAACACAACAGGTGGGCAGCATAGCACAACAATGTCTCTACAGCAATGCCGTGGGGGTCTGCACACTAAAGTAGTGAACCTGTTTAACATATCAGTGGGAAATATATGTAGAGATCAGAAACAGATCCAGCATTATGAAACCTAAGCAGTTGCATAGGGCCCACTGCTTGGGAGGGGCACACTGGGCAGGGGGGGCTGCCACAACATTTACTTTTTAATTAAAAAAAAATAAAATATTTGCCCATAGATTTACATTCCATCCTGTTTCTTATATCTGTCTACAGAATAAAGCAGTAAGGTGCTTTGTTTCTTAACTGTGTGTGTGTGTGTGTGTGTGTGTGTGTGTGTGTGTGTGTGTGTGTGTGTGTGTGTCTGGCACATTAATTTACTCCGGCTCAAACCCTGTACCGTATTACAGGAGACAAGATCCTGAATCTTCTACACCAACTAACAGACTATGTATCTCAGTGCATTTTCAAGGAATTATGACCTTCAAGGGAAGAGAAGTTTACTGCTACTCATGTTAAGTCTGTTTTAAATGTGTAACTGTTTTGTTTTGCAAATGGTAATCACTATTTATGTTAAATAATTTGAAATCTGTGTTAGTAGCACAACAGGTAGCATGTTTCTGTTTGATGCAGAAGGCTGTGGGTTCTACTCCCACTCCATGTTGATGCATTGCTCATACTTTAAGTAGGGGGGGGGTGTGAGGGTGCTGCAGTCCTGAATGGGCTCTCCTTTGCATGAGATAACCTTGTAATGATGAACCTATTGTTGGCTTGCCATACATTCCCTCTTGCAATATTCCAGTTTACCTTTTTTTTGTTAATGTTATTTAATGTAACATAGGCAATATATTCTTTGAGAGTAGCAGCAGACACTGAATTTGTAGATGAAACACTGAAATATATAATTGTTTGCTAGTAGAAACCTCTTCAATAGTTAGAGATCTCTTTAATGTGCAGTTGTTGAGATGGCTTTACTTCTACAGAGATTGTGCATGTTGACAGATATTGATTGATTGTTATGGCAGAAATTTGAATGGCGTTTTAATGTTGAAATGTACTGAAATGGCTAGTTTTATCATTATTGGCTCATACATTTTGTTTCATTGCTTAGTGGAAAAATGTTCAAAACGTCAACTTTAAAACACACTGTAACAAGTATTGCTGTATTTATTATACAAGGAATATAATTTAATAGAATCAGGAAGGAGAATCAAAGAACATATACATGTATTCATAGTCCTAAAAATGTGTGCAAGGGACCTATGATTTGAAAACAGACCAAAAGTAAACTTTAGCTGCCACTGGCCAGATGCATTTTCTTTGAATGTGGGTTTCAATGCCCATTTCAATGAATGTGAGTTTCAAGGGTAGAGAAGTTTATTGTTAATGCTAAGTCTGCTTTCATTGTGGGACTGTATTGTTTTGTTTAGCAAATATCTACCAGTGTCTATGCTATAAAAGGATACCCTTTACTGTCCCCTTCCCTCCTCACTCCGTCTCTCAGACCTGTTATAACATGCTTAACTCCCCTAACTTCATTTCAACTCGAAATGCATATCCAACTGACTTACACCTAGTTTCTCTCACTACCACATATATTACTCATGCAATCTCCTCTTACTCCTCTATCTTACCCTTCCATCCCCTTAACCCTTGTAGCTTGTTCCTCCAGATTTAGGTATAGGAGTTTAGAACAGTATCTGTTTGAGCTTAGTACTATCTGTATGTATATATATATATATATATATATATATATATATATATATATATATATATATATATATATATCCTACCTTTATTCCTAGCTTTTAGATAGATATTGGTATATCTGTTCATTACTATGTTTCATATTCTATGTATAGCTAATGTTTGCTGCAGTATGTATTATTTGCTATTGTATGTATATTCAATTGTTCTTCATGTACTCTCCTGCTCATTTATTGTTCTGCTGAGCTTTTCTCCCCAGGCCTCCACTGAAAAAGGACCTGTGCCCAGTTGGAATTTCCCAGTAAGCAAATATAAATAAATAAATAAAATTGAAATAAAAGTTTTAAACTGAAAGCAGATATCTGTAATCATTGTAGAAGTAAAGAAGAAAATAATATACACTCTGACAGGTTTGAACAGTTTTTATAGTAACTGGGAAGAAATAGCCAGGTAATGAGACACTGGAATGGCAGCCGGGAAGGGGGGGGGGGGTCTGGGGAGGTCCAGATCCATTACTCTGCCTAGGGCCCCATTAGACCATGATCTGGCTCTGGAAGAGATGAAAGTAGAAAACAATACATCTACTAGAAGAAAAATTCACAAGAATAAGCAATAATGAGCAGACGTTGAGCGAGCAGTGTATATTACAAGAATAAGCAATAATGAGCAGATGTTGAGCGAGCAGTGTATATTACAAGAATAAGCAATAATGTGCAGATGTTGAGTGAGCAGTGTATATTACAAGAATAAGCAATAATGCGCAGATGTTGAGCAAGCAGTGTATATTACAAGAATAAGCAATAACGAGCAGATGTTGAGCGAGCAGTGTATATTACAAGAATAAGCAATAATGAGCAGATGTTGAGCGAGCAGTGTATATTACAAGAATAAGCAATAATGAGCGGATGTTGAGCGAGCAGTGTATATTACAAGAATAAGCAATAATGAGCGGATGTTGAGCGAGCAGTGTATATTACAAGAATAAGCAATAATGAGCAGATGTTGAGCGAGCAGTGTATATTACAAGAATAAGCAATAATGAGCGGATGTTGAGCGCAGTGTATATTACAAGAATAAGCAATAATGAGCGGATGTTGAGCGAGCAGTGTATATTACAAGAATAAGCAATAATGAGCAGATGTTGAGCAAGCAGTGTATATTACAAGAATAAGCAATAATGCACAGATGTTGAGCGAGCAGTGTATATTACAAGAATAAGCAATAATGTGCAGATGTTGAGCGAGCAGTGTATATTACAAGAATAAGCAATAATGAGCAGATGTTGAGTGAGCAGTGTATATTACAAGAATAAGCAATAATGAGAAGATGTTGAGCGAGCAGTGTATATTACAAGAATAAGCAATAATGAGCAGATGTTGAGCGAGCAGTGTATATTACAAGAATAAGCAATAATGAGCAGATGTTGAGCGAGCAGTGTATATTACTTCTTTGGGATAGATGCCGTTTTCATTATTAAACAATACTAGAACTACCTCCAAACCACACTAAAACCAGTAAGCAAAGAAAGTGAAACTATGATGGCCCATCAGGAAGCTTGTTTACTGTATTTAAAAGTAAGTACTTTTGGTCTTACTTCATCAGAAAAAAAAGTACAATGTCACTTAATTTGCTTAAATTGTATATACTCAAAATTCAAACTTCGTAAAACCATCATGAAAACATTTTTATAAAAATCAGTGCATATCATTAAATATTCAAAGGAACTATAAATAAATTAAACAACCAAAAATGCTTGTTTATAGGAAAATTAACTGAATAAAAGCCAATAGTAATAAACTATTCAAAACTACCTACATTAGATTTGAGCTTATTGTAAACATCATCAGAAAAAAATAATCCATGTATAACATTAAATCAACCTATTAAGGTTGTAAAACATGATATGCATAACCTGTCGTATGAAGTTAAATGTAGTTCTTCATAATGTTCATCATCCAGATGTCTTGTACAACATAAATATTATAATAAATAAAAATAAAAGCAATATATACAAATGATTTAAATACACATTCATATTGAGATTGGTCTAAGGGATAACAAACTATTTATAGAATTGTGTGGATAGTTTTTGGGGGCTGGGAAGCATTCAACCAAATCTCCCAATAAAGCTGTTTGTATTGAAGAAGGGCTTCTGCATTGCCACCCCTATTATTTTGTGGAACTCTTTCTAAAATAAGGAACACAAATATCTTGAAGCGTACACATTCCCTAATGTGTTGCATTAGACATTCTTAAGATCCCAGTTCATAACACTGTTGGCAAATCCTAACCTTTAGTGTTTTCTCCAATTTACCCACATAAAATGCAGGGCAAGCTGTGCAAAGGGCAGCATATACATATCCCTTAGTGGAAGAATCATAATTTCCATTCAAAGTTATTATTTTGAGGTAATTAACAATAATAAGGTTTACACTATCAGAAATAAATCCACATTGAGCACATGCCCTGCATTTCAAAATACCTGCAAGTAGAGGTGATGGTGACTTTAAATTCACATTTCTTTTATAAACTATCCTAGGAAATTTACCTAGTGTGTTAAGCAAATTAAAAGACTCAAGTATCCCTTTCCAAGTTTTGTTTAAAAGTTTAGTTGTATCACTGGCTCTATTGGAATAGATCAGACCCCTTGCTCTTTCATAACCAATGTTAGCCTTTTTTAATACCGGCACATTACCTGAGTATTTAATTATTGGTTTAAATGTCACCATTCTCCCCTAACAGCCTCTTCAGTAATATCATTCAGAATTGATTCAGGGTATTTCATGTCAAGCAACATTTTCTTCAAGACATCAAATTCCCTTGGAAAAAAATCTTCATCAGAAACAAGTCTTAACAAGCTCACCATTTGACCTTTTATGTATTTTTTCTAACAAATAGGGTGATAACTGTTATAGTCTTAAAAACAAACAGCATGTTGCCTTTCTAAACATAGTAGATTCAAATGTACCCTCCTTTTTATCTTTCATCAATTTAATACCAAGGAAATTTATTTTGTCCTTATCAGTTTCTCCTGTACATTTCAAAGCATTAAAAAACTGAAAAAGTTGTTCTTTATCATCTGTAGAAATAATAAAATGTTATCCAAATATTTTAAATACAGTTGATTATATGACCAGTGTGTTGAACTAAATACATGCTCCTTTTCCCCATTACCATAAAAATGTTAGCAACTTTGGGTGTATACAACTTAAGCACAGGTGACACAAGTAGAACAAAAGTACTTAATTTTAAATATAATAAACCAGCTTCATTGCACAGGTAAGCATTTTTTATCTTTTATTATAAAAAAACAAGCATAGATGTGAAAGATAATGAGGAATTCCATTGCATCGGACAATGGGAAAAAAGGTAATTAATGGGTGCAGACAGGCAAATATAAAACATAAATACGGAAAGGCGGGGTGGTATACAAAGAAGAGTAAGGTGGACAGTAGTACATGTAGATACAGCCAGAGGATGGAAAAATACTGATGGGGACTTTGGCATGGTACACACACTGTCAAGGGAATAGGGTAGGCTGCTGCCATAGTTGATTGCCAAACTAACTCGGAAAGCAACATTCCTAGGCATCATACAACAGGGAAGCTGATGTCATATGCTGTTTGCTCTTCCAGAGGTCCCATGCTTATCATCCACAGTCAACTGACTATAGTTCATTACATAATGCAGCTCATGTTGCTAATGCAAGAGTCAAGCTGCCAGAGCACCACAGCAGCCAATAGCCTCTGCACTTGACACCCCTGGTGACACATCCTGTCCACCTTTAGAAGATGACCACTCACTCACCCTTCTAAGATGTAGAAACAGAAGACAGCACAGAATATCCTTTGTTACTTCCAGCAGAGAAACCTTAACATTCTCCTGGAAGTCAGACAAGGAGAGCATTGGTGACCCAGAAGCAGCTGTAGCAGGTCTCCTCTGCCAAAACTGGATTTACATCTCTGACACACAATGGGAAGGAGTAAATAATATGACTAGTATTACAATTGTGTACAAAATGACAATAAAGCACACAGAGAAATCGCTGCCTGGAGAGGTGGACAAATGTTTAATTTGCAGTCCTCCAAATAAATGAAGTAGTGTTATACATACTTGAACAGTACACAGCACAGTGGTAGATAAATGGACCTGTACTGAATGACCACTTTGCCAGACCATTTCCTGGCAGCATTAAATCAGCAAAAGTTTCTCATGAGTCTTTTTTTATGCAAAGTAGATATTTTTAAGCTAAGGCATTCAGAAAGGAATAGAGCTTTAAAAGTTTTAAACACCATAACAAGACTTTAGCTTAGTCTTCTATAAGATAAGGCTTTAAGTCTTACATAATATGGCTTGGTGATTATAGAATTAACTACATGGGTAAAATGATGTTGTAATCTTTCTTAAATATTGCTGTTAACTGTAGTATTGGTGTATCAAAATGGACATTCAGCAGTTTTGTCCTTGAAAGTTTGACATAGAAACCATAGAAAGGTAGAAGTATACCCTGATGTTTTCATTTTTTATGCACATATCATCACATACCCAAATTTCTTATTTGTGAAAATTAACTTATTCTCAACTCAAACCCAATAATGACTTCTAGCATTTGTCCATTAAGATGATAAAACAGCTTTTAGAAACCTTTTAGAAACTCTAAATGTGTTTCCTATAACTTGTTTGCAATTTCATGCATTATTCAAACCACAAAAACTTTTTAGAGCCTTTAGAAGTGTGCCAACTTTTTTCAATATAAAATTTCCAGTGCTGATGTCAGCTATGAACATATTTAAGAAAATACTTGAATCAAAACATCACTAGGATATAGGTTGTAAGATATGGGCCCAAAAAGGAGAGTTGAGTGCACCAGTAAATAAGAGGTACAATGCAATTGTAACAATCTGCTCCTACCATACATGTCCTATTGGTTAACTAGCTGTCAACCTGTTTTATTCACTAAGAGCACAGCATCAACTTAAAAATAAGCAAGTAATGGTGGATAGAATTGAAAGTTTTTCAAAATCAATATAGAAAACATCTGATTTACGACTATAGTTCCAGCTGGTGACAATATTTAAATAGAAGCACCGATTACCGGTAACTGTTGGAATCTTACCTTTATGTGCATGTATAAAACAAACCAAATTCATTCAATCCCTCCAACAACCTAGTATAAATATGCTTTTCCCTCACCTTATCAGTACAAGATATGAGGACTAATAAGTCCATAAATGGACACCAAAAGTGCATCTTTCTTCTTGTTGTATACAACCATGAGGGTAGCTTTTTTCCCAGTCAGCTAAGACTATATATTTTTTAAAACATGTCTACATAAATGTTGTAAAAGCATTACACTAAGATGTCTGACATTTGGCTAAGAGGATTAAGGAGCTATTAAGTAGCTGTTTACTGTGCTCCAGAGTTTGATTCCCTCAGCCTACTATCCCTAACTGCATGACTCTGAGCAAGTCAATAACCAAACACTGCCTCTGGGCTTAGTGTGAAAAAGGTCTATGGAGATCACTGCATTACCCCAGAAAACAAATACAAATAAATAAAAGATTTGTTAAGTCGTGGTTTGTGGTTATATCATGTCCAGCAGCTTTGTGCACAATTAATCTTTGAAAAAAAAACTGCTCTTGTGCAAGTAGTCTGACGCTGGCTTTCATTTAAGTGTGCAGATTCCAAAGAACAGACTTTAGATCATATGTCCTGCATAGGTACTCAAAATGTGCAGCAATTTTGCTTTATTTTTAAGTTTTACATCTTACATATGTGACATGTGGGATGATTTGTCTACCCTTAGACGTTTGTACTTTGTAAAGTATATGTCATTGTTGACACATTTATATAAGTTCAATGGCGTTATCTCCTTTTTTTAGTGTAAGGAAGTGAGCCCAGTGCAAAGCACTGTGGAATTCCACTGGTAACCTCTTTTATGGTACACAGGCACCTAACTAGTCATGATAATTTGCTTTGCTGCTGTTTCAAGAATGCTTTACTTGAATTCCATATACTTACATTTTCATGTAATGTTTTTAATTTTTCATTTATTCCCTTATGCAGAATAGTGTGAATGGCATATGAAGGCCAATATAACTAGTATTAATATAACTTATAATATATAACTTATAATATAATATAATATAATATACCTTATATAATTTATAATATAACAATATAACTTAGGCCTTTATTAAAAGGTGTTGTTACTATTTTGGATAATTTCACAAGATTTAGTGGTCAAAATCTCCACATAAAAAAATAGTGCAGTAATATATCTCATATAAGCCCCATTCTGAACCTCTCATGATCCTGCAAAGACTATTGATCATATATATGGGTTCAAAAACTGCTGGACTCTGATGTGACACCCTTCTCTTTCTGTGTTGGCATCACAAAAGCATGGCACTGTAGATAAGGGATGTGTTTGTGTACTACTCTTTTGTTCAGTATGATCAATAAGGTATTTAGTTAGGTTTACCTTGTTTTTTTCTGCAGGAAATGTATACCATCTGCCCCCATGTAAACTGAGTTTTTAATATTACTTGTGGCCACATTTATCATGTCTGCACCTATAAAAGGGATATTCCCTGTTGCACCTATATCATTCTGAAGTATTTTTCCTATTCTGTAGTTTGCATAAAAGTTTTCTTTACTACATGTAAATTCATTTTGCCGTGAGAAGGTGATAATGGCATTGTTTAATGAGAACAGGTTACATTCACAGTTTTCCCTTTTAATTCTCTTACATAATTAAACAATACAGTATTATTGTTTTGAAGCTATGAGACAACAATAAGTTAATGATCACATCTGAAACATTTGATAAGAAAAGAAAGCTGATTCTATACTTCATTGTATTCCAGACATGTTTTTTATATCTTAGGCAAGTCTTGAAAGTTAAGCAGAACTTCTTTTTCATTTACATATCTTGTTAATTTTGTATTTCTACCAGTTTTTTGCAAAATTGTCTTTATATTTCTAAATTCACTGTATTGATTAATGAATGCAGAGGTTAGTAACATCATAAATCTCAGCTAACTGACTTATTTGTGCCTGTTGTTCATCTTTATAAGTGCATCATTTACTGATGCATAGATTTTGCTTGTAAACTCCAGTAAGCATGTCTCATTTATTCCTGTTTGAGTACACTCTTAAACTAAAGGTGATATCATGATCTGGGTTTTTGCATAACTATGAGTTGTGAGCAAAAAGGTCCTAGGTCTGTCTATTTGATATTCAAGAGATTTCCATCTGTAGTTGGATATTTCTTTCTTGTGGTTTTGATTAACATAGTTGCAATTTAAATGTATTTATTTGACACTGAATAGCTTACCTAGCCAATGTTAGGGTAGTTAAGATCTCCCATATAAACTGTATTTTCATTACACATACTAACGGATTTAGTGAAAATCAGTTGGGAATGCATAAATTACCTATTGTAGCTAGGCCAATGTAAATTATTGCGAAAATGTTGATTCAGAGACAGCTTTAGACACAATGAAGAATACCTCATTATCAGCTAATATGCAAATATCTAAGCTGCATGTATATACTGCCTGTGCTAAAAGCTGTTGGGATGCTAATGTCATCTGGAGGCCCATGCACTGAATTGCCACTTGAAGCATACTTTTTAACTGTCCAGAATTTTGCAAAGCATCACTGATGTTGACATATATATTTATCTATCATAAAATCATAGACATTCTGGTAAACCCTGTCAATCTATCTGCTCATTGTTTTCTATAATTGTCAATGACTGTGGAACTTTTCTCCATGGGCCTCCACTGAAAATGGGCTCTGCTAGGCCCAGTGGACTACCCCAGTCATCAAACTGAAATAAAAGAATAAATAAATACATATATACATACATTTAAATAATAATACCTAAATTTGTCCTGGATTTAGGCCATTTATTCCACATTGTTTTTGGCTTTGTCCCAAATTCTTGAGCAATGATTTTGAGAGATACCACAGATGTGCACACACACACACACACACACACACACACACACACACACACACACACACACACGTGCACACACACACATACACACACACACACACACACACACACACACACACACACACACACACACACACACACACACACCTTCTACAAGCACTTGTGTGCTGTATGCTCATGATACACTTGCTTGTTGCTACATTCTTGAATAGGCAAATGCTGGGACTCCCAATAACTCAATCTCCCATAATTATCTAGCATCACTAGCCTTCTAGAACCTTACGACTAACCCCAAATCTTGTTTCCTACTCTCTATACCTAAACCTCCATTACTGAACTCCAGACCTACACCTCCCTTCCTGCTCTCTAATCCTAAGACACTCCTTTCCCACCATAATTCTCGACTGTGCAGATTTTAACAGAATGTCCAGATTTTTGGATCATAATTTTGTTCTGTTCATCATAAAATTTATGGTTTTTTGGCAAATCACTGGGATGATCTGAGGACTGAAGTCACTAAATAATGACATGCCAGACTTCATATCCTTCAGAAAATGTATGTGAAAACTAAACTAGTTACTTGATCAACTATCTAAGTTTCTAAGAGCAATATTTAAAATAGGTCCCTGTTTCTGGGCCTGTGCCTCCCCAGCCCCTGTTCTGTCAGGCTTTGTCCAGATTTATTGCACTAAGAGGTTGAGAGGTATGCTTCCCACTCCCTAGACCTAAAGTGATCCTACCACTCCCTA